>NC_091805.1:24310000-24613125 GCF_041296235.1 Equus asinus | reverse complement strand
AACCACAAATTCCCAACCGCACACTCCACCCCGGCAGGGGGGAGGCCGCGGGAGGCCGGCGCGGTGCCAGAGGGTGTGTGATCTGTGGGGCGCTTTGCCTCATCTTCTCCTTTTGGACCAGAGGAGGCAGCGAGACGACAGCCTCTCCTCCCTTCAGCATCCACCCAGGCCTGCAGCAAAGGGCCCTGCGTGGGAAAAGGAGGAGTGCACCCTGCCTCATCTGCGGAGAAGGGGCTGAGATCCCTTCTTGGTCTGGTGGAACAGTTAGGACCGCAGAGGCGCTGAGTGGGGTCGCTTCCTCCACCTCCCTCACTCACCATTACTCAGACATTTCCAGACTGCTCTCTGCCAGGCATTAGAGAAACAGAAAAAAAGACGGTCACTAACATACAGAAAATTTAAATTCTAAAGGGTCGACTCTAGATTACTTTTGTACTAACAACGTTTAATATTCCAAATACTACAACGCTGTATTATATGGAATAATTCCATCTCACTCTCGCTAATCAGCTATAAATAATAACCATAAGGTCTAATCCTGTTTCTTTATCATGTACTGTTTTTAATGTGTGGTCCATACAAGAACTGATCAGCATAACTTCTGGTACTTGCAGAAAATACAGGCGTCAGTTTATTTTTAATCATCACTCCAGGTGACTCTGGTGAACAGTAACCCTTACAAACTGTTGATGGTCTTCCGCCTATTACTAGTCTGTATGGTAATGAACCGGGCAGGAATTATTGTTTTATCTGTAACACTGATAAGAAAATGGAGGCTTACAGAGATAGCTCCTTTCTCAAGGTTTCACAGAAAATAATTGACTTAAACCCTCTGGTTTGGACCCTGGCAGCCTGAGTCCAGAATCTGTGCTCTGACATCCCAGGGCAGCTCTGGGTTCCTCCAGCCTGACTCATCCTCCATCAGTGTCCTCCTGCTCAGCTGTGACTGCTGGTCCTCTCCCACCTGCTCATCCTCCTCCTGGGATGTGTGCCCCACTTGCTTGCAACCTGGGAGAGAACTGTTACTGTTTCAGTCCAACGCCAATCCTTCACCTTCATTCAGAAACTACCCTCCCTGCCTTCTTAGACGCTCAACTTTTAAGCAATACTTATATAGGATTTACTATGTACCACTGTGATTTTAAGAACGTTATAAATGTCATGAGATATTTAATCCTCCTAAAGATCCTAATGACCACTAGATTATTTTTAGTGTTGCCATTTTACCGAAGAAAAAACTGAGGCACAGAAAAATTAACAATCTTTCCAGTGGTCACACAGCTTGTAAATATGGGAAGATGTGACTGTTGCTTAGCACTGGCTTTGAGAAAATAAAGGGACAAAGCTCTTTGACTGCTGTCCTGCTCTTGATTTCATGAAACACCCAGTCATTGTGATGAAAACATTGAAAATACAGCCTCACCCAGGTGAGACTCTGGCTAAAACACCCTGACTACTGTTTCTCTTCCCTGACAGCCTATAAATAAGAAACATCCTTTTCCAGTTAAACAAATTAGTTCCTGCCCCCATAACACTGTCTCGGTTCTGTAAGGATTGGCCCGTTGTGCTTTGACACAGCTACATCCGTTCTCTCTTCTTCTCTCTCTCACAGTCACTTCTCCCCCAGCCTGCTCCTGCGCCCACCGTTCACTAAACCCGTCCTCAGCAAGGTCACTGATCACACTCATCTTCTCTTTCTCAGAGAGACCTGCCCTGATTGTCCTCTATATAAATTCAGCCCTCACACTCCCTATCCCAATTCCCTGCTTATTTTCTACCCAGTATTTACCATCATCTAATAGACATATACGTGTTTGCTTCTTTGCTTTCTTTATTACCTGTCTCCTTCCACTAGTATAGAGCTCCCAGGAGGCAGGAATTGGTAGCCATTTTGTTCATTGCTTGACATCGAGCACCTCTGTGGGCAGGGACAAGAAAATTGAGTAACATGTGTCCAGCTTCTAAAATGGAGCTGGCAGGCCATTAAGGAAGTGAGGCTTATGCAAGTACACCAGGTCTCTGCCCAGATGCAGTATAATTTTTTGAACCTTGCCTCACTATTGTTTTCTTGAACTTTCCTAAAAAAAAGAAAAAAAACAATGCTTTCTCATAGCTGAGAACTTTTTGCCTTAGAGATGCCCTTAGCAACCAATAATGGATAGCCAGGGAATAACAGTTATTGCCAGCACCAGTAACACATGTTGCAAAACAACCCATATGAGTTATCTCTTTCTGTCTTCATAAACCCTTGCCTTAGTCTTCTCCAGAGCACATTTTGGGTTTCTGCCTAAATCTTTGTCTCCCGAATTGCAAATCTAATTGCTCAAATAAATTGTGTATATTGCAGTGGTTTTTCCTTGGTGAACACCTAGGACGGTGCCCAGCACATGGTACATATTCAACAAATGTTTGTGCAATTAATGAGACACCAAATCATTTTGGACCTCTTGAAATCTCTGCACACTCATCTCCTTCATGTCCCATTCTGCCTTTACTTACCCCCATAATGTTACTGTTCTCAAGGCTCCATCATCAGTGCTTTGTTTTTCTCATTCTATCCATTTCATGAATCACATGTAGGCAATGTTCAATGTTGTTTTAGAGTTCACTTAAAGATCAATAAGGTAATATACATTAGGTATCTGCACTGGTCTTGACACACCAGACTAAATGCTTATCTTTTAGACACACAAAACATGGAAAATTGATAGATAAGTTCCACAAGCAGAAAGCTGATAAGCATGTGACTTTTGTAACCATTAGAGATGACTTTGAGATCTTATATTCTACTGAGTTGTTTCTCTCGGTTATAGCTTACCATGACATCTGGATCCATCATGAAGGGCCCTATTTGTCTTGTGGAAAACCAGAAAAATCAACTGACAATAAATTCAGTAGCACTGAAGATTCTTGACAACATATCTTAGCCTGTGGTGGTGGTGGCCATTGAGGGCCCTGCAATTGGACAGGAAAATCCTACCTAATGAACCACCTGGCAAGACAGAGCCATGGCGAGTGTTGTCCTGGGGCAGGGGCCATATGCTTGGGAGCAGTGATAACACAAGCTGATCACACCTCCTTTAGGGTTGTCTTAAGGAAGAACCTAACCCTCCCACTGAAAAAAACTTCTGATTCTCACCACTAAATTTATAACTTCAACCCTACCTGTCTACAAAATATCACAGTTTAGTCCCATAATAAAGAGTTCCCCAATGCTATCAAAAGATCCATCCTATTAGTCTTGCCCCCATCCACTCTCATCTGCTCAGGAGCTCAGCTCCAACTATTACTCCTTTCCTTTCTCCTATACCACTTTTGCCCTAAACTACGGGGTTATTTCAAGTAGCACACAAATATTGCTCAATATGTGCCATTTTTAAAAAGGGATAGAAGGAATAACAGACAGCAGAATCTCTGTATGTCACATATCTCAGTGGGGCTACCCTCCATTTTTTTGCTTCAATTCATAGCAAAACTTTGATAAATTATATCCCCCTTCTCTTTCTCTAATTAGTCTTTTCTAATATGTGAACTATAATACACACAGAAGAGTGCATAAAACATATATATACAATAAAGTTAATAAATATAAAGTGATCATCTGTGTAATTACCTCCCAGGTCAAGAAAAAAAAAATCACCTGTACCCAAAAGCCAAAATCACGCTCTCTCACCTTCACTAGAGCTCAGTGATGTTTTGGGTTTCGGTGCATTCTTTTTTTGTAAACAGTTTTGCAACCTGTGTATGCACTTCTGAAAAATGGATTAAACTTTATATAAAGGGAATGATATTCGATGTACTCTTTGGCATCTTGCTTCTTTTGCTCAATGAGAAGTTTATAAGATTCATCTGGTTTGTCATATGCATCTGTAATTTATTTATTTTCACAACTTTATAGTGTGTTATTGTGAGGGGAAACCACAATTATTTTATCCATTCATTCTTGATGAACATTGGTATTATTTCTAGTTTTTATCCTTTATGAATGAGGCTGTCATGAATACTCTTGTGTTTATATTCTGGTGCACATGTACACAAACTTCCCTTGTGTCATGTACCCAGAAGTGGAAATGCTCGGTCACAGAGTATATACATCTTCAGCCTTTCTAGATAATATCGAACAGCTTTTCAAACTTCATGTAAAGTTTATATTCTTATTAGCAATAACTGAGATTCTCCACATCCTCACAAAATTTCAGTGAAAGACTTTTTAGCTTTTTCTGATCTAATGACTGTATAGTTGCATATTATTTGACTCATTCCAATTAGCTGGAGCTTTTCACGTGTTTATTTGCTATTTGTATTTCCTTTTTCATGAAGTCTTTTTTCCTACCAGGTTGCCTCTCTTGCTTCTTATTGATTTTTAGGACAATCCATCTATGTCCTGATAGGCCTTTCTGTCTATGAAGACCATACATCGTTTATTCTCTAATGTCTTCCTCTGTGGCTCAGCGGTTCAATACCATTAGAGATTGAACCTCAGTCCACTAAACTCTAAGGATCCCAGGAGTACTTCCCACTCCCTCAGTCTCTCTCTGTCTCTCTCTCTCTTTCCCTTTCCTTTCTTTTTCTCTCTCTCCTTTTGGTTCCCAATCTCACATTGGCTTTCAACAAAACTTTTTGTCTTTGTCTTTCTTTTAGAGGAATTCTTGGCCAACAATTAGGAGAGGACACTTTTCCTTACCTGGCCTAAATTAATTAGTAGAACTTTTTTTTAAGGATTAAGGATTTGAGAACCATGAGAGAGAGATAGCAGTAAAGGAGTTTTGACAATGTCCTTTTTTATTCTACGCTAGATAACATCAGATAATAATGAGGTGCTTTCCCATTGCTGAGAAAGTGCCTACCCTCAAAATTCTTTAAAACACCTGAATTGTGACTCTGCTGCCTCACTCATATCACAGGAAGAACAAAAAGAAAGAGACTCGCACGTAGTTAAGGTCCATGAGCAGGGCCGAGTCACTACTCCTCTCCTGGGTGATGACTTACTTTTCATGTTTCTACCTCTCATGGCTAAGAGTGATGACATCCAATTACACTTTGTCTTTTCTCCATAGGAACTGGGAGCTCAGATCACTCTATGTTAATGAGCAAGCAATTGCATACCACCAAGATGTAGAAGAGTGCAGACTATTTCAGGCTTTATACCCTCTCTGGGAAGAACACACAGGATGTGAAAATTGAATGGCCTGAGTCATGCTGAACCATGCTACCCTTGGTAATTCATCCTTTCCATTTCTATTCCCAGTTGAAGGAAGCGTTGGGATATGGCAGTTAGTCAAAATCTTGGACTCTTGACAAGATATATCACCCACAGGTTCCCGGGCATATACCTCACATCTTCTCCCGCTGTGTGTTTAAGCCTTTGGAAAGAGGGGCAAGCAAGTTTCACAGGTTTTCTCTGCTCTCCCTTCTTTTGTATCCCCCTCCAGAGGCAATGAACAAAGAACTCATCATTTGCTTAAAGAGGTGAAAACAAATGAGGAAAATACAGGGATGAAGGGAAGAAAAAATTTCAACAAAATCTGATGTATCAGGCCAACTTCTGGAAGGACACAAATGACCTAGTCAAGGGGTAATTGAAGAGAGTTTAATAGAGGGACTGTTTCTAAGAGCATAAGCAGAGCAAAGGGAACCAATGAGAAAGGAGGAAGTACCCAGAGAGTGCCAACAGCAATGGCCCGGTAGTTTTTATAACTCCCAATAGCCTGAGGAGACAAGCAATGAGTGGACACCAGAATGTGGCAAAGACCAGAGCCATTGGGTGGAGACAATGAAAGGAGCTGTGACTCAAGATAGAGGAACAGAGGCACTGGGATACTGTGGCTCACCAGGGTGGAAACTAGGAGAACACATGCCTGACTTCCGGTCTCCTGCTGGTGCCTCCCACTGGTTGAACTCCATCAGAAACTGGAGGACAACGGAGCTTGTCAGTGTCAGATAAAAATAGAAGGTTAATAGAGTTTATGTTAATTCTATAATGTGACATAATTTCAGACCTTGATGGTATGAGGTGAATAGAGGACACAAAGAACTTTTTGAGAAAGTCCTTAATACGTGTAAACGTTGGATCCTCTGTCCTTGCTGAAATGGAAGCCACACTCCTCCCAGCCTTGCACTCACATTGGGACAAGTTGAAACAATGTAACCCATGGGCAGCCCAGACTATCTGCTGTGACCATATGTTGCTTTCTCCTCTTCCTTTGCAAGTTTCCATCTGGGATCCACATGAGATCTGAAACCAAGGGCATTTGGATGTGATGTGTACCCCACCCTTCCATGCCCAACCACACTCTGGTCCTTCTGGACACTGAAGGCCTGGATGATGTGGAAAAGGTAAGGCTGAGAGTGATCTTTGCTCTTGATATTGCCCTTACATTTTAATTTGCCACCTCAGTTCAACTTTTATGACACATTCCTGTAAACTGCAAATCCATTTCTGAATAATGAGGCTAAAGTGCGTTCTTTGAATTTACTTCTTTCATAAGCTCAATACTTTGGTCATTAGGGATAAATCTTTTTCACATTTTTAACACTGGAGTGAAAGATACAAATTAAATACTTATTGGAAAGCTGAATTGCGGGGCATTGTGGTAAGTCCTACAGATATCGTAGTGAATGAGCTAAAGGTCCATTTGGGGAGATAAGAAATATGGAGTGTTACCAGAACAGGGTACCATGCATATGAAAAGTGAAAACCTGAGTTAGTCTTTCAGGTTAAGGAAAAGATTCTGGAGGAAGCTATAAGTCATGGGATCAGTGGGCTCTACTAGTGAGGATGTGTTGGATTGATGGAGTTGGAGGTACAGACAATTAATAGGGTTTCCATGAGATAATCTATTTAAGTAATCTCCAGAAAAATAATCTATTTAAATAATCTCCAGAAAAGCTCAGCTACACCAGGAACATTCATTAAGGTTTTGTTTCAAGTCTCTGAGCTTCAAAGATGAATTCCTCACTGACTTCTATAAAAACATGAGCTAGACCCACCAAAAGCATTGTAAATGAGATAATTTTAGGTATTTGTCTTCATAGTGTTAGTGGCAGTCAATCTTGTCTCCTTATATATATTAGTAGGAGTCTAAAGTGAAAGTAGAAGCAGTGGATATTTGACTTCCATTAGTGCAAAAAAGGCTTGGGTCATGAATTCACAAATTCTGAATTTAAAAATTCAGGTTAAAGTACTCAATGATAACCTCAGTGTAAACTCAAGATGGTCTACTGCTACCTAATAGATTACAGTTTGCATAAACCTTCTTCATTTTATCTAATTGCATTTGTCAAAGAACCAAAACACACCAAATTGTAAACTAACAGCAGTAAAAATGCTTGTTGCTCTTACAACCTGTAGTATATTTGAGAGGTATCTAATTCTATTAACAATTTACTCATGAGTTACCCTGACTCTCATTTTCTGGCTCTTCTTCTATTCCTACACACATACCCACTACTTCAGTCAGATAAAATAACAATGTAATACCTTCATATGACTGCACTTTCTGACAATTCTGATTGGCTTCTATCTGTCCTTCCACCTGCATGGTCCCTTTATCTTCACAATTCCACATTCTCTCAAATCTTTAAAGCCCAGCTATTTTCCACACGATGCTACTGTTTTACTGTTAAATATAATCATACCTTGCTCTGAATTCACAGAGTACTTTTCTGGTTTATTATCATCCCCAACTTGTCTTTTACATTGTAACATTTGGTTCTACTCCTGGCAGCATTTATAATCTTGGATGCATTATGTTACCATGTATATCGGCCCCTCCGGAAAATGATCTCTTCAAGGGCAGGGAATGTCGTGTGGAACTCTTTATCCACACAACCAAATGCAGTGTATGGCATTTGCACACGCACAGTGAATAGTTGGTGAATTTAAGTGAAGAGTATTTGTGTCCCTAATATAGCCCATGATCAAGAAAAATTTGCAAAGGAATCATTGCCCACTTATTATTGCAAAACTTCTATGTTCTAGGTGCTGTATTAAACATTGATAGACATTTGCAGTGATACTTACTTCTGCTAATAGCTAAAGAAACTGAGTCTCTGAGAAGGGTCACTGTCAATACCAAAAACAAGGTTTAAATTTAGCATTGTCTTCAAAATTTATGTTGTCAACCCTACTGTTCAGTTGTAGTACAGCTGACATAGTGAATGAACAACTGAATGAGTGAATGAAGAGCAGACTCGTAAGTCCCTGCTGTAATGTCCTTCCTAGGGTGACTGTAATAGTGACATGTGGACCTTTTCACTGGCCGTGCTTCTGAGCAGCATATTTGTCTACAACAGCACGGGCACCATCAACCACCAGGCCCTCGAGCAGCTCAGTATCCTTCCAGGAACCAAACCACCATGTTTCATTGAGTTTATGGGAATGACAACTGAGACAATCTCCTCTTTCCTGTGGTTCAGTTCTTATGGTGGTGGAGAAGGAGACACAGAAAAATGGGAATGTTTATGAAACTTGTTTCAGGGTGAGATCTGCAAACTGTGGTGTAGAGCACTTCGTATTCCTTAGCTAAGATCCCAGAGACGTGACTGAACTAACAAAACTAATCAGGACCAGATCCTCTCCCATCTCTGGTGAAGTGGATGACTCAGCTGAGTGTGCAAGTTTCTTTCCAGACTTTGTTTGGGATTTCACACTGGAACTGCATTTAGATGGACACCCCATCACTGATGATGAGTATCTGGAGAATGCCTTGAAGTTGATACCAGGTATCAGAGCATGGCCTGAGTGGTGGAAGGTTCAGGAGGGAGTAGGATCAACTAATCCATGTCATTCAGCACTTGATGTCAGTCCTTATTTGAGATTGGATTGAAGCCCATGCTAATACTGATTGGTGATTCACAGGTGGGTGTGGCTTCAGTCATTATTATTACTTGACAATCTCTAGCAAGATCTAGATCTAAATCTCTAGTTGAACATCACAGAGGGGATTTAGGATACAATATTGGACCAAATGACTTTAGAAAAATAGATGCTATTTTTTTAAAAAAGGCTCAATACGTGCATTATTTATTAAGTTTAAGCGCTCCTCCTCTTCTCCTATTTCGAGAAAAATAACCTATCAAATTGGAAGCTGCTAGACACCGAATCACAAAGTAATCAAATGACTAATATTTGAAATACATTTCGCACACTGTATTTTACTAGCCTACATAGTTACATCCTTCATAGACAGGATATTTATATGCCATGTGGTTCAGAAAAAAGCGTTGACATGTCATTCCAGTAAGACTGTGAAATCATTCATTTGGTCTTTCTCATAACATCACTCTCTTCATTCTACAGCCTTACACAATATGTTGTAATGTTCATGTAATAAGTTCATTACACAGATCATATTTAGCAGAGAGGATAATGAGTGGTAACACAGAAGTGATATCCTTTTTTCTTTATTTAATCACTTCTTCATTCTTTCAACAAATATTTATTGAATAACTGATATATGCCCATAATCGCTCTATATGACATTGTCAAGTCCAAGATAATATATTGGACTCTCTGATATGGAGAACTGGTGAGGTCTCCAAGTTATATTTAGGTGAACCTTACTATTTAGTCGTATCTGCTAAAGGAATTACAAACATATTTATGGTGTGTGCTTCTTTTACTCTGATATTATAAAGCTTTCTTTACTTCCTGAGTGACATTTGTCAATGTCCATGTCATTGGGTACAAATGTAATTTGGTCATTTTCACTGCTGTAAGGCTTTCCTTTGTACAAATGCACCACAATCTGCTTATCCATTTACTGTTGATGGACATTTAGGTTATTTTCAGTGTTGACGTATTATAAATATTGCTGATGCGATCATCCTGTGTTCTCTTTGGTGTACTTGTGCATACATTTCTGATAGTAATATACTTAGGAGTGAAATGGTCAAGTCACGAAGTACTTATATTACACTCTAGTATATAAGGCCAAAGAGTCTTCCAAAGTGGTTGAATCCATTATCTATTGCTACATAATAAACACCAAAAATCCACGGGCTTAAAGAAACAATTATTTTATTTCTCACTCTCTGTTTTGTGAGTTAGGCGAGTGGGTTTTTTCCTGGACTTGCCTGGCTTGACTCATGTGTCTGTATGCTATTGGGGAAATCAGTAGGAAATGGAGGGTCTTGCACAGCCTCATCCACATGTTTGGGGCCTTAGTGGAATGTCTGGAAGACTGGGACCACTCTCTTTGCACAAAGCTTCATCATTCAGCAGTCTAGCCCATATTTTCTGAATCAATCATTGATGGATTTTCATTTTATCGTAGTATACTTCATGCTATAAAATTGAACAGATATAAAATTTCAGCTTGGCCAGCAGATTCTGTGGGACTGTTGTAAGAAGAAATGTATTGTGATCATAGAAAAAAACTAGCTTTTTTTGCCATCTTCCTTTGGCGAGTTGGGAAGCCCAATAGGGGGCAGGAGTGGCATTCTATTAGATGTCAGTCCTCAGTGACAGCAATCAGAAGTAATCATCTCTAAAGTGAGCAAATGATTCTTTATTATAGGATAAGATTGAAAACTGGGGTGTCTATAGTCTGTGTTTATTTGTATCTCAAAGAGCTAACAAATATTACATCACGATCACCTCAAGGTATAAGGATTAAGGCTGAAATTAAAAACAGAAAGTAAAGACATTATTAAAGGAAGTCTTCTCACTCCTTTTAACTCTACAAAATTATCAAGTCATCGAGCACTGGTTAAAGAAGTCGGGTCTATAATTGTGTAAATAAATATACTATATAGAGCAGAAGTCACAGAAAAAAACAAACCATGATTCATCAGAGAATGTTCATGATGGTAGATTTCATTATCCGAAAGATTTTAAAGCAATAGGCAAACTGACATAACGGAGATAAAGAATCAGTCTAAAAATACAGGAAGGTCAAAATATAATAACGTAAATGAGTTAAATCAATAAAGTCAGAGTCAGATTTGAGGTATCAGTCTTGAGTGAAAAAACTGTAAATGCAGATCTGAAGCGTAGATTTAAAACCAGTGAGAGGGCGACACCTCAGGGGCTTCCTGCACAGTCAGCTGAGGAAATCACTGGCCAATCTGAAGCCATCCATCTGACCCAGACCCTGCCCAGTGCCAGAGTCCAGCTCCAGCCGGTAGGGTTCCTGAGGGATGAACGGCGTCGGCAAAAAAAGAAGTTACAGTGAGACTGGAAGTGAGGTTTCCAAGCCTGATTTATTCAAAGCATTCAAGCACTTATATAGGGTCCAGGTCACGTGCTTATGATTTCATGGAATTGTCTCAGTACATAATTTTGGCAAACAAAATGGGGACATAAGCATATCTTGTTACAATATTAGCACAGTATGTCTGTGAGAAGCAAGCAACCTTTGTTAATTATAAATATTGACTTTTTCTGTATGTCTACTAGGTGTCTAGATGTTTAAGACTGATTACAAAACGGGGTGTAACGTCTAGACTCAGTTCCCCATGAGTCGAATGGCCCTAAGCCTCTATCTTTATTCCTATAATAATGAAAGCAGAAGTATTGCAAAGTGTAAGGGGACCAAAATACACACAGGCCCCCAGCTCCATCTGATCACAAGCCACACAGGCACAGTGCTTGGGGTTTCTCTTTTACCATTAACTATATTGTAGGGTTCCCAATCCTCATCATAATCCCAGTTCCCCTGTGTCAATATATTATGATATTTTTCTGCAACTTTATCAGGATCGTGAGTTGCCTTAGGAAGGGGTAGTTTTTGTATGCCTCTGTTCCTGGTTGGGTGCCATCATTTACCTCCTGTCCTAACAGGCCTAGGATAATATCTACCTCCCAGAAGGACCTGAGGAGCGAATGTTCTCCTTAGAGGCTGATTATTAGAAGGCTTCCTCCTTGAGGGCTGTCCAAGCTCCTTTACTGCCTTTCCAGGAGGGGGTCAGAACGTTTTTTCCCTTCAGGCTGTTTTTCCCCTGAACCCTCCCTAGAAGGCCAGGTTACATCAGCTTCCTTCCCCTGCTTGGAGAGATTTTCCCCAAGATATCCCCATGTACAGAAAAAGAACAGCAAGAGCAATACTGCTAAGATTAGTAGCATGAGTAGGATCAGGAGCGGCCGACCGCCATCTTCTGAGGGTCCGCCGTGCGTTCCCTCATCTCTCTCCCAGACCGTTGTCCTTGGGTAGAGGCTTAGCTGACTGGTGGGTGGCTCCCGGCAGCCCAGGAACAGACTTGGGAGAAACTAGGACCAAACCTGGGTTACGATGATATCTGTTCAGAGTTCATGGATGTGTTTGAGACACTTCTCCAGACAAAGGCTACCTACTACTGTATACCTGAGCTCAAAGAGCTCAGCTTTTTTATTCCAAAGATCTAAATGTGAAGGTAAAAAGCTTCCAAAGGAAATTTTGTAATGAAGTCAGAAGATGTAAGCACCTCAGAAAAATATACATTTTCTGGAAGACGAGGTGCAAGATGAGTTGGTGGGAATGCATTCTAGTACATCCTTCTGGAGAGGAATTTTGCAATATCTAGTAAATCTGTATGATCTTGTCTTTTGACCCAGCAATTGCATTTCCAGGCATCTATCCTGAAGAAACAGCCGCAACAATATAAAAATAAATATACACAAGGTTTGCAGGTTTACTCATGGCAGCATTGTTTACAATTACAAAATACTGGAAACAATCTAAATGTCTATACATAGGAAAGTGGTTGAATAAACTATGGCATATCCACACAATGATGTGAGCAGCTATAAAAAGGATACAAAAGCTTTTCATAAATTTATATGTATAGATTTCCATGTATCTGTACTATGTGAAATATCATATTAGGAAAAGTGTATAAGAAAATATACATGTATCTATTCATCTGTGGGAAGGAAATACAAGGAGGATAAACTAAAAGCTAGCAAGATTGGGTACTTACAGAGCATGAGTGGGAATGGAGTGAGTAGAATAAAAGGAAAGGTAGAATTGGAATAGGGCAGTAAGATGAAGAAGTGACATTTCTCTGAGTCCACCTTTTTGGAAAGCTGTGACTCTTAGAACCATGAGAAGTTTTGCATACAAAGTAAGTATACACTCAAAATCAATCAATGTAATGGAGGACAAAATGGAGCAGAAGCAGGAACAAATGAATCTAACTGTGCTATAAATGAATAATTTAACCACACTGAAGAAGGTGGAGAAGGAAAGAACTAATAAGCAACTTTGGAATACAGGGTTCTGACTGTATACATAGGGGAAAGACCAAAAGAACTGTATACTAATATAGTACTGTACTTAGTGAATTTATTTATGAACGATCATAGATTAGCAATTGTGAAACTGCTTTGTGTGTATCCTGGGTTTGAGTAAATAAATAAATTTATTATGGATAATGATAGGTCTCTCATAGACAGAAAAAGAAGTTAAAAATTAAAAAAAGGAGAAACCTTAGCTAAACCCTGTTGTGTTGGATTGAAATTGGAAATATTAGCAGGAACTCATGATTAGATATGGAAATGGATAGATAAAGAAATAACTATAGATGTGTGTATGCATGTGTTAGTATACATATGTGCATTTCTTCTTAACTCTGCCCCTGGGAGAATCTAGAAGTAATGCACACGCTTGGTATGATATCTTCATATTGAAATGTTGTCTTTCAATGAAAGGAATCAGGCCTTTTTGGAGAAATAGTCAAGTCTAGTATTGAAGAGTGGTAAATTCAAGATAGGCGTTGGATATCTTGTGGTACCAGACAGTAAGGAGGTGCTCAGAAAATGATGGAATCCAAAAAGATCCAGGAGTCAGTTTGAAGGAGCTCTAAATGAATAAATCCAGGACATGTTGAGCAAAAAAAAATAATGGTAATAGCATATTAAACCCTATAGAATAAAACAAATATCTCTGAGTCCATACTGATATAACTAAATAAATGAGTGAATAAAAGCATAAATGGCGGAGAAGGGACACCTCTTGCTTACAGTAGAACTCGAAATAATAAATGTAAAAGGAATGATGAAAATAGAAAATCACTTTTACACAAACACCATAGAAGTAATTTTTCAAGCAGGAATCATCAATGGATGCTAACATTAGCAACTTAAAAAAATGACATGAAAGTATGATAAGAATATATTTGCATAATCTCAAAAGTATCTCCCAAAATGGTACTTGTTAATTACAAAGAAGTAAATAGTAACTTTACAGTAGAGAAACCTGACAGACACCACCTTAATTTGGGATTAAAGTTAGAGTCATAACTTTAGAATAAGTCATATTAACATCACAAATTATTTGTATGATGCACTGAGAATGGCAGAACATCACTTCCATGTCATTTTTGACAAAAATGCACAACTTCAATCTAATCATGAGGAAAAATCAGAAAAGCCCAAATTAAGGGATACTCTGCAAAATGACCGTTACTCTTTTGAAATGTCAAGGTCATGGAAAACAAAGAAAAAGTGAGGAATGATCAAAGATGAGAGGGGACTAAGGAAACATAATGAGATGCAATGCGGGATCCTGGAGTGGATTGTGGAGTAGTGAAGTATATTACGGGGAAAAGTAGTGAAATGCGATTGGGTAGCATAGATTAGTTAATAGTATCATATCAATGTTAAAATCCTATTTCAATAATTATTCTATCACAGGCAACAAGAGCAAAAATAGACTAGTGGGACCATATCAAACTAAAAAGCTTCTGCACAGCAAAGGAAATAGAGTGAAAAGGCATCCTAAAGAATGAGAGAAAATATTTGCATACCATATATCTGATAAGGAGTTAATTTAAAAAATATATAAAGAAGTCCTACAACTAAAGGCCAAAAAAACAAGTAACACCATTAAAACATGGGCAAAGGACTTCAATAGACATTTCTCCAAAGAAGACAGAAGTGACCAACAGGTAAATGAAAAGATGCTCAACATCACTAACCATCAAGGAAATGCAAATGAAACCTCAGTGAGATAGAACATCATATCTGTTAGGATGGTCATTATTAAAAAACAAAAGATAAGTGTTGGCAAGGATATGAAGAAATTGGAACCTTTGTGCACTGTTGATGAAAATGTAAAATGGTGTAGCCACTATAGAAAACAGTACGTAGGCTCTTCAAAAAATTAAAAATAGAACTACCATGTTGTACAACCACCCCACTTCTAGGTATTTGGCCAAAATAATTGAAATCAAGATCTTTTTTTAAATTGAGCTATAATTAACATAGTTGCATACAACATAATGATTTGATATTTGTATATACTGTGAAACGATCACCACAATAAATCTAGTTAACATCGGTCGCCAACGTAGTTGCAATTTTTTTCTTGTGACGAAACTTTTAAGATCTACTCTCTCATGGCCTTCAAATATGCAGTACAGTATTAATAACATAGAGGCTATGCTATACATTACACACCCTGACTTCTTTATTTTATAACTGGAACTTTGTACCTTTTGACCTTCACCCATTTGACACACCCCTCACCCCTTGCCTCTGGCATCCACCAACCTGTTCTCTGTATCTCTGAATGCAGGTTGTTTGTTTGGTTTTGTTTTTAGATTCCATGCATAAGTGACATCACATGGTATTTGTCATTCTCTGTCTCACTTATTTCACTGAGCATAATGTCCCCAAGTTCCATCAATCTTGTAGCAAATGGCAAGATGTTCTTCTTTTTAGTGACTGAATAGTATTCTAAGGTATACATTAGAATATATCTACTATTAGAATATTAGTATATATATGTATACATATATATGTATATACATGTATATGTATACATATACATATCTATGTGTATATATTTTCTTTATCCATTCATCCATCAATGGGCACTTAGGTTACTTCCATGTCTTGAGTATTATAAATAATATTGCAGTGAACATAGGGGTGCATAAATCTTTTCAAGTTAGCATTGTGTTTTCTTCATATAAATACCCAGAAGTAGAATTGGTGGACCATACGGTAGCTCTACTTTTAATATTTTTAGTAACCTCCATGCTATTTTCCATAGTGGCTGCACCAATTTACATTCCCAACAACAGTGCACAGGAGTTCCCTTTCTCCACAACCTTGCCAACACTTCTAATTTCTTGTCTTTTAGATAATAGCCTTTCTAACTATGTTTTGGATGGTACCCCTTTATCTTATATATGACTTGCAAATATTTTCTCCCATTCCATTGGTTGTCTTTTCATTTTGTTGATAGTTTCTTTTGCTGTGCAGAAGCTTGTTAGTTTGATGTAGTCCCTTTTCTTTATTTTTGCTTTTGGTGTCAAATCCAAAAATTCATCGCCCAAACTGATGTAAGGAGCTTATTGCCTATGATTTCTTCTAGGATTTTTATGGTGTCAGGTCTTATATTCCAGTCTTTAATCCATTTTGAGTTAATTTTTCTGTATGGTGTAAGATAGTGGCCCAATTTTATTCTTTTGCATGTGGCTGTCCAATTTTTTAAACACCATTTATTGAAGAAACTGTCTTTTCCCCATTGTATATTCTTGATTTCTTTGTCATAAATTAATTGACTGTATATGCATGGGTTTAATTCTGGACTCTTTATTCTGTTTCACTCATCTATGTGTCTGTTTCCATGCCAGTATCATACTATTTTGATGACTATCGCTTTGTCATATAGTTTGAAATAAGAGAGTGTGATGCCTCTAGTTTTGTTCTTCTTTCACAGGATTACTTTGGCTATTTGGGGTCTTTTGTAGTTCCATTCAGATTTTAAGATTGTTCTATTTCTGTGAAAAATGCCATTGGAATTTTGATTGGGATTGCATTGACTCTGTAGATTGCTTTGGGTAGTATGAACATTTTAACAATATTAATTCTTCTAGTCCAGGCACATTGGATATCTGTCCATTTATTTGTATCTTCAGTTTCTTTCATCAACGTCTTACAGTTTTCAGTATACAGGTCTTTTATCTCCTTGGTTTAATTTATTCCTAGGTATTTTATTCTATTTGATGCAAGTGGGATTGTTGGGAGGTTTTGATTAACAATTCAATCTTTTTACTGGTAATCAGTCTGTTCCGATTTTTTATTTCTCCCTGAGTGAGTCTTGGTAGGGTGTGTCTTCTAGGAATTTCTCCATGTCTTCTAGGTTGTACAAATTGTTAGTGTATACTTGTTCATAGTAGTCTCTCATGATCCTTTGTATTCTGTAGTAACAGTTGTCATGTCTCCTCTTTCATTTCTCATTTTATTTGAGTCCTTTCTCTTTTTTTCTTGATGAGTCTAGCTAAAGTTCTGACAATTTTGTTTATCTTTTCAAAAACCAGCTCTTAGTTTCATTGATCTTTTCTATTATCTTTTTAGTCCCTGTTTCATTTATTTCTATTCTGATCTTTGTTATTTCCTTCATTTACTAATTCTGGGCTCATTTGTTCTTCTTTTCCTAGTTACTATAGGTATAAAGTTAGGTTGTTTATTTGAGGTCTTTCCTGTTTCTTGATGTCGGCAATTATCTCCATGAACATCCCTCTTAGAACTGCTTTTGCCACATCCCATAAGTTTTGATGTGTTTTGTTTCCATTTTCATTTGTCTTAAGATATTTTTTGATTTCTTATCTGACCCATGGTTGTTGAGTCGGTTATTGTTTAATCTCTGCATATTTGTGATTTTTCCAGTTTCCTTCTTGTGATTGATTTTTATTTTCATACCTTGTGGTTGGAAAAGCTGCTTGATATGATTTCAATCTTCTTAAATTTGTTAAGACTATATGTTTTAAATCTTTCACATTTACTCTGGAGAGATTGTTGTGTAATTGGGATGCATTTTACAGTGGAGATGTATCAGACAGGTTTTATTCAGGGTAGATTTTTCTTCCTCATCCACATCACCCTTCCAGATAGCCTCAGCCCATGCTCTTACTCAAGTCTTTACTCTTGTCATGTAATGGGATTGGAGTGTTATGAACCCCTAAAAACCTATAATTTGATTCCGTTTTCTCTCTGTCTTTCTGCTATGACATTGTTTCCTGGAAGCCATAGAGGACAAAATGCTTAGTTAAGAAGGACAAGTACAATAGAAGGAAAAAACAAGAACAATTTATGAATACAAAACTGTTAACAAACCCAACTGTTTCAGAATATATATTACTCAGAATTTGTATACTCAAAATTACAAGAAAATTCATACAGATTTTAAAGTAAAAAGGAATTTGACTTTTCAGACTATTAGCTAGTACACAGATTCCCTAGGATGGGGAGAAAGCTAGACTATACAACTATTCAGCAAGGGGTAATACTACCCATACAATGAAGACATCCCAAGAGAAAATACCACAGCACCTGCCACCTGGAACCAAGGTCTCCATATAAAATGCCTGAAGCTCTACCACTGTCAGCTCTGAGGAACTGGATGCTTCCATCTTCATATTTGTAGAAAATCAGCCACCCAATGAAAAATACCATCTCTGGGTGGCTCAGATCTTCAACTAACTCTAACAGAGGTGGATCTACTTGACAGAATCTAAATCCTATGCTTCCGCATGGGAAATTCTGGGAACGAGAGTTATCTGTGTCCTGCTTTTGGAAAGAAAGACTGATAATGTGGGAAATTTCCATCCACGTTAAGATACATAATCCAGCCATGTAGAGCACTAAGTCAGCATGTCCACTTTAAATTGGTAATAATATAAGGGTCTTCTTAATATTTTCACTCACACAATATACCATTCTTTTTTGCTTTTTCTCTTTGCCATGGTATCACAATAATTCTTTTAATTTTTTCCTGTTTTGGTTTGTAAATTACACACATTATTAACATCCTTCATGTTACTCTTAACTTTTAATGTTTATATAAGTACGCTCCCATCCCCATCTAACATATTATTTTTCTCTGCATTTAACCATCTTCTTATTTTTACTCCTCAAATTGGGCATTTTCTTACTTTTTATGCAGTTAGTATTCTGTATCTTCTTCTGCCTAAGCAGAAAGCAACTTTATTATTTCTCAATAACTGTCCTTTTAACTTACATTATGAGATCAGCCTCTCCTGCCACTAGTTCATTAGTAACTCAAGGAAAATGAATAGTATATTTTTCAAGATAAAAAAGAAACTTTGTCTCTAACTAGAATTTAAAAGCCCTCTCTCAGATTTGACCTACCGTCTATGCTTCTGCCTTACCCCTTGTCCCCCCACCCCCACTCTTTCATACAGCCAAGGCCTGACTCAGCTTTACAGGCACATAGTGAGGAAGAAGAATGTTTTTTTGTTCTCATTCCCAGCTCTCCTTCCCCCTTGGCACACTAGCTCATATTCATGATACCTTCCATTGTGTCCATGATATGCAGTACATCAGGGAAAAAGAAACCCTCTGACAGGACACGTTCATGGTATGATGTTGGAGCCTGCTGGTGGTGACTTAGGTCCTTTTCCTCCATGGAATGATTAATGAATTCTTTACAGATCCCCCCGCCGGATCCTCCCACCAGCAGTTTCTCACTGTGGTCCACTTTGGCTCCTCTCTTCTAACCCTGTCTTCTAGGAATCCACTCATCCCCTGCACTCTCTGTGTTGAGGTTAAGGTACCTTGTCATGTAGATGTCTAAGGCAGGGTTACTTTCAAGATGACTCAAGTCTAGAGGGGTGAGCAATAGGTATGAACTTCAAGTTATAGGATAAATAAGTTCTGGGGATGTAATGTATAGCATGGCAACTATAGTTAACAATATGTATTGTATACTTGAAAGTTGCTAAAAGAATAGCTCTTAAAAGTTCTCATCATAAGAAAAAACGTTTGGAATTATGTGAGGTGATGGATGTTAACTAAACTTATTGTGATAATCATTTCACAATATTACACATCAAATCATTATGTTGTACATAAAACAATACAATGTTATATAACAATTTTGTCTCAATAAAACTAGGAGAAAAAAGGGAAAAAATCCAGGAATTTTGAAAATGTAATTATTCTAGGATATGACCCTAATACAGTGCTGAATCAAAGCCATTGCCAGTACAAGAACAACTACAAACTGTAATAAAAAACAGTTTTATAAAAAAAAAAAGATGACTCCAGTCTGGACAACCCCCAGTGATCCACCCGGGAGAAAAATGTATGCACGCCTACCTAGCCTGGAAAGGCAGGCTGCTCCCAGCTCTAACCCTCCCCCTTCCCTCCATGGCAACAAACCACTTCAGCAAGCCTCTGAGCTTTAGATGATTTTAGACTTGACTCAGGCACAAATCTCAGTGTCTGTTAACTCCAGGGAACACATGTCAGCTTTCAAGACGACTTTGAAGTTCCAACTCTACTTAGCTATGGAGGGGGAAGGAAAACAATATTCCTCATCATGCCATGGGGAAAGTACAAGAAGAAAGGCAGGAGGATGGGGAACACACCAATAACTCTCTTCAGTGGAATTTTCCGCCACTAATTACCTCTGATTAGCCTCTTCATCTCCTTTTATATACACTAAAGTTGGAATTTAGTCTAAAAGATTAAATTGGGAAAACTCAGTTTTTCCCTTTCTCTGTGTATAAAAAAAGCTGGTTCTTCCTGCTGTGTGTTTCCTCCCTGTGTGTCTTTACTTTCACAGAGAACACTTCACTTCTGGTCACCAAAAGGGTGGAGATTTTTCCCCACACAAGCAATTCTCTGTGGCAGCAGCTGAGTGTCCTACAATTTAACTTGATTCTGACACTATCTATCCAGAGACAACATCAGATCCCACGGGTTAAGGGCTCAGTCCCACAAGATTTCACCTCCTTCCCCCAACACACACTTCAGATGCCAGTAGCAAGCTCAGGTGATCACTTGCGATTCTGACCAACCAGTTATAGATCAGAGGTCCCAATGACTCCCTCTTTGGGTTCAATTAATTTGCTAGAGCAGCTCAAAGAACTCAGAAAAACATTTACTTACAATTACCAGTTTATTATAAAAGGATAAGATAAACAAAATAGATGAGCATCCAGATGGAAGAGGTGAGTAGGGCAAGGTATATGGAAAAGAGTACAGAGCTTCCCTGCCCTCTCTGGGCATGCCGCTCTCCCTGTATCTCCCACGTTCATCAACCTGAGAGCTCTCTGAACCCTGCACTTTTGGGATTTTTATGACGGTTTCATCATGTAGGCACGATCCATCATTAACTCCACTTTCAGCCCTTCTCCATTCTCAAAACAATGGGGGCAGAGCTGAAAATTCCAAGCTTCTAATCATTGCTTGGTCTTTCTGGTGACCAGCCCTCATCCAGGAGCCATCTGGGGGCCCACCCAGAGTTTCCTCACTAGAACAAAAGACACTCCTATCACTCAGGAAATTACAAGGGTATTGAGAGCCCTGCGTCAGGAGCCAGGAGCAGAGACCAATATATATTTTCTACCATCTCACAAGGATACATAAATGTTTCACAGTCTTTGAAGATTAAGCATAGTGGTATTGCATCTATGGTTTATACTTTTTGTAAGCTCCCTCTATTAAAACTAAAGGAAATGGGGGAAAAAATTGCACTTCAAGTCCTATTATATCTGTCTACGTGTACCCATATGTTTGCCATTATCTTTCTTCTTGGTTACTTACTGCACCCCCGCCTTCCTTTTAGGATCATCTGTTTGATCTTGAAGTTTGCCTTTGGAAAGCAGCTTTACTGAGAATTTCTTGCTAGAAGTAACTGGTTCTGTTTTTGCATATCTGAAAATGCCTTTATTTTGCCCTAACAGCCCCATGATGGTTTAGTTTGCCTGGATATAAAATCCAGGTTGATGGCTATTTTTTCCCAACACTTCAAAGATATTCTGACCTCATATTGTTGTTAAAAACCTCACTAAAGTACGATTCACTCTTTACTAAGGAATGTATCATTTGTCTATGGCTGCTTTGACATCACATCACTGTCCTTGCATCACTATGAAGTAGTTATGTATGAATTTCTTTTTATTTGCTTTTAGGATTCACAGTAACTGTTTCAGCTGAATATTCATGTCATTTGTCAATTCTGGAAAATTCCAGTTATTGTTTCTTTGCATACTATTCGTCCCTTTCTCTTTGGAATGCTACTTAGGTTTCCTGATCTAGTCCCCATGCCTTTTCATATTTACCAGATCTTTGTCTCTCTGTACTGTATTCTTGATAATTTCTCCAGAACTATCTTCACAGTTGCTTTTTCCAGAATTACCTTGTTTTCTGATTCAACTGTCAAGGTTAACTATATTATCCATTCAAGAGAAATGTTTTAATACTTTCTCAACATCTGCATAGTAGTATTTTATGGTGCTGTGGGGCATCAAAATTGACCACCCCATAATATGTCTCTTTGCCTTGATTATTTTTAAGGACAAAAGACTCTGAAAGAAACTTTGAACTTCCCCTTAATCACCTAAAAGAATTCAGGATAGAAGGTCCTGCCCCAGGAAGGGGCTATCACCATAAATAATTCTAGATATGGTAGACAGGAAGGCACCCAGCAAGGGCCATTTTATCAAAAGATTTCTTTCTGGTATCATTGTCTATAGATGACCCAGCAAACACTTGCTTATCAAACATTTGCTTGTCCATCTCCATGTGAATTGCCTTCCTCCTCTTTGAAGTCCCAAACTATGACCCCTAACATCCTCCTTTGTCTTTAGCTGAAGATGGTATTTAAGGTGGCAGCTTCAGCCATTCTGGCCAGTTACTCAGTTTTCCTGGATTTCTCTCAAGCATACCTGTTATTAAACTTTGTTGGATTTCCCCTTGTTCTTCTGTCACATGGTAACTTAATACTTAGACCGGCCAGAAGGACCTAGAAGGTAGAGGTATTGTCTTTCTCCCCTACAGCATTTCATTTCTTGCTTATTTTTATGCTCTCTCTTATATTTTTAAACAGTGTAGACATTTTATTTTATAATGTGAATTCAAAGTTAGTGTCCAGAATCCTCAAAGTTCTTTCTGTTGTTTGCTGCTTTCAATGACTTTTGCTGTGGGGGATGGCTACCTGTTAAAATTTGCACTTTGACCCCATGTGCCTCTGGACTATATCTGTGGGAACCCTCTGGGTCCAAGTTGAAGATGGCCTGACAAAAATGACGTGCTGCTGCCAGGTGCCCTGGAGCCCCACCAAGTTCAGCCCAATTTAAGTACTTTCCTAAACCACACTGGGAATGTAAATTCAATCCAAAACACTGAAGGAAGTTTTTATTTTTAAATTCTAAGGTAGGCCAAAACAGGCACGATTTCCTCTGCCATAGATGGATATTTATTGAGTAATCCTTTCCCAGAAGTCCTTAAAGATCTCCAACTTATTCTGAGTTTGCAATTACCAAAACCTACCTATCTCAGCTCCAAGGCCCCATCCTCTGCTTTTCTTAGAGTCAAGGATGCTAACACCAAGATGGTGCATGGCCTCAGGGAAGTCACAGCTTCAGATTCCACTTACTCCCGTGGTTTTCTTCCTATTTTTTCATATTGGATTCCTGGGAGCTTCACTTGTGTTCTCGTGAACTCAGCTATACATTTAAAAATGTTAGTAACATTTCTTTCGTCATTTATAGGTGTTCTGTAGTGGAAAGGTTTTTCCCCATATCTAGCCTGCCATTATTTATGGCATGATTATCAAATGCGTGTAGACAAAATAAGTTGAAAAAAGGAATGAAAGTAAGAAAGATAGTTTCTTACTTGCACCATTTTATAGAGAGTAAGTAATCTTTTAATCCGTTGGCTTTGGGGTAGGAGTCATGTACTTCGTCAAGTAAGTACGTTCTGTTCCTACTAGGACAGACACAATATTTGCAAAGGGATTTTGTGAGTGAATACATTAAAGTACACAAACAATCCCATTTATTTTACTCAAATAAATCACCGTAGAATCTGACCGAATCCAGCAGGATGAGACTTATACTGTGCAAGCAGAGCTATGCTAATTTGGAAAGATTTTTTATAAAGTCTGATCATACAGAGAAGATGACCTTTAGTTTACCAGCATACATGAATGAGTTCTTGAGTATACAAAGGTAGGGTAGGAACCTGGTTTGGAGTAATGGACTAGTCACCTCATCACTACGTAAACTGCTGTATGTAAAACAGTGAACAGTAACTTGGGGATTGGAGGTAGAGAAAAGGATGATCCGATACAGAAAAAGGAGGCCTCAAAAGATGTCAGACTGACAAAATCACCCACCATCACCAAAACTTTGAGTAAAGTTTAAACTTAAACACAATTATCCTGTTTAAGTAGAACTCCAGAATAAGAAGGAATTAGGATGATGTACGCACTGAGAAACAGTGGGAAAAAGGCAGCCGTGGCAATAGATCACAGCTGTCAGGGAAGTGGGAGAATTCACCACCTTCCCCCCGCCGCTTTTCCTTAAGGTTCTTATGCCTGGCCATATAATCAAAGAGGCAGGTTAGCAGGAGAAAATCAAGCAAAATTTAATAGCATGTATACCTGGGAGAAACCCAGAAGAAAGTGAGTAACTCAGCCATCTGGCTGAGGCTGCCTGTTTAAGTATCTTCAGCTACAGACAAGGAGAATGTTGGGGATAGTGATTTGGGGCTTCATAGGGGAGGAAGACAATTTACATAGAGATGGAATGCAAATCTTTGTTAAACAGGTTTTGCTAGGCCAAAAAAATGGGTTTGTTGGTCACCTTTTATCACATCTATTTTACATCCTACTATAGCTATCATATGGTATGAGCTGCTTCCTGGAACAGGCCTTCTATGTTGAAGTCTTTTAGGCAGTTTGTGGGAGAAGGTCGGATGCTCTTCCTGAGTCTTTTGAGCCTTTATTGTCTTCAGATCGAAATAGTCCACATCTTGTGCATCTGGGGGTGGCCTGCCCTGAACCCCAGCACAGCCAAGGTGGAAATGGAGAATTCAACAGGCAGGAGCCTCAGGTCTCCTCTCTTGGAGAGAGTTAAAGTCCTCTCTAATTCTTATACCTTGCCTTTGAGATCCTCTGTCAATAGTTCTTACAAAGAGGAACTAATCCTTCATAGGTCTACTGCCAAATACTGATCCATAAGTCAAATTTACTTTTGCCTGAACTAAGCATTCATACCTGTGTCACCATGCCTCTCAAACCGTCAACCTGCCAAAAAGAAACCTGTTTAAGAGGCAAAGGGTTTATCTGGGATCAAAGAATTGCAATTCAGCACAGCTCAGACAGAAAACTCAAATAGTGTTCCACTAGGGAATAAAAGTCAGGGGCTTTTAAGGGCAAACTAGGGAGGTTGTATTACAAACAATTTTAATTGCAGTTGGAGGCAGAGAGCTAGTCTTGGCTAAACATTGATTGAATATTGATTCTACCTTCAGAATGTCCACAATCCTCAGTCTTTGCGATCAGGATACCCGTCTTCCCACTAACTTCTCAAACAATTCCTTGTAAAACAATTGCCATTTTGGCCCAGTCCAAGATTCAAGACACTAAGTCAGTTTCTCTGGAAAGGCAGCTCTGACTCCATTTTAAAATGGCTCCACTAAAGTCAGTTTTGACAAAAGTGAAAGTTGGACTGAGAAGCTTGTGAGATGCAGTTTAGAAGAGCATATGAGTTGCTGAGGAAAACAATAAGAAACAAAACTCAGTGTAAAGCCCCTGCTAAAGAGCAATCAGTCTACTGGAACATATTGAGAATCCTGCCTGTAGGTGTATAGCTTACGGTCAGGCAGTGAATAGTTCTACTCAAACAGCAAAACATGCTGAGAAAAGAGAAGACAAGGTTGATGATGGATGCTTTTACAAGTGACTGGACAAAGACCCAACCCACCTACCCAGGGAATGAGCTGGAGGTGTATCTTCAATTCTTTCAGAATTTAATCAGGCCTTGCAAAGTAGTGATTTAAAGTCTTGGGTCTTCCTTCCCAAAATAAAAGAATAAACCCATTTTCACAATATAATATTCTCTGATTGTGAAGCTGAATTTTGGCATCATTGAAGAGAAAGGCAGGAGAATGTAGAGAAGGAAGAAATATTCCTCTACCTTCTAGGTTCTACTGGCTCACCTAAGAATTAGATTGACATGAGACAGAATAACAGGAGAAAATCAAACTAATTTAGCAACATGTTTACATGCGAGAAACCCAGGAAAACTGAGTAACTGGCAAGAATGGCCAAAACCACCACCTTAAATACTATCTTCACTTAAAGACAAAGGAGGATGTTGGAGTTAGTGGAATGAGTCGGGAAGTGGACCAAGTGTTCAAAATTATCCATTTTTTACCCTCTGCTTTGTCTTAACCCAAGTTTAGTCAGCCCTCACTCCTCCCTACAGGTCCCTGCACTCTGCCTGCCCCCAAGCCTGATCAAATACTAAAAACAGAAACATGTCACCTTATCAGATGGTTCTGAGAATCACAGCACAACACTTCCGCCCAGCCTCTGCTGGTCATTTCCCGTTGCTTGCCCAAATTCCCTAAAAGTTTCTCTAAAGCTTTGCTTACCCCTCTCTACTTTATAAAAGAAACACCTTTGTATGTTTAATATTGAGAAATTTGCAGATTCCTGAGATCAAAGTGTTCTCTTGATTACAATAGTCTTACATCTGAATAAAGTCTCACCTCATCTAAGTCCGGATTTGCTTTTGTTAAAGTTAATAAACACTCAGAAAATAACAAATTGGATTTGGTTTATGGACATTGTGGTTGTTTTATCCCTCTGCACTGAGGTCCAGGCCTGTTGAAGGGCTTCTGGGGAAATATTTTCTTCATGGAGAATAAAGAAAACTTGGGAAAAACAATACCTTTTCATTATCAGTATGCTGAGCAAAAATGCAATGCCTAGAATGACAGCTATCATTTTGGGAACATGAGGGTTGCTGTCCCAGGAAAATAAAAATGACATAGTCAGAGAATAAAGGAAAAAGAAACTTGGATCATTAATGAGGCTCATTGAGCTGCACATGTAACACTACCTTTCATGACCTGCCTTCAGATTTCTTGAAAAATATGTTATAGATGTCCTATTATAGGCCATTTTAAGTTGTCTTCTAATTTCATAGCCCAAATCATTGGTTTTGCTTGTGCTTGCATTATTTTTATAATTCACAATTTGCTTCAAGACAGTGGCTAAACACATTTTAAAATTCTTATAAAAATTTGAAGGAAGTTGGCGTCAGCATGATGAAAAAAATAAAAAGATATTGCTTCAAAAGAATGAGCAGACAAGCCACAGACTGGAAGAAAATATTTCCAAAAGACATATCTGATAAAAGAATATTTTCCAAAATACACAAATAACTCTTAAAAGTCAACAATAAGACGATGATCCACCCAATTCAAAACTGAGCAAAAGATTCAAATGGACACCTCACCAAAGAAGATATAGACAGTAAATAAGCATATGAAAAGATTGTTAACATCAGATATCATTAAGAAATTGCAAATTAAAACAATGAGATACCACTAACACCTATTGGAACTCACAGAATCCAAAACACTGATTTCACCAAAAGATGGCAAGGATGAGGAGTATCAAGAACTCTCCTCCATTGCTGGCGGGAATGCAAAATGTACAGCCACTTTGGAAGGCAGTTTGTTCTAAAACTAAACATACTTGACAATGTAATCCAGCAGCCACGCTCCTCAGTATTTTCCCAAAGGTACATGTAGAAACCTTGTCTTAGGAACATTTCTTTGGCAGATGGTTTCGCTGCCCTGGTGAAATTTTTACACGTGCAATACACACAATCCAATTAGCCGGGAAGAATAAAACTACTTTACACACAATCATACTTGCTTTCCTGGAACTAGTAGAGGTTTGTGAATTAGAAACACAGGCATTAGGGTGAGTTCTAGTCTATGGTTGCCATTCAAAAAGGAATAATATGTGGTGAATTTACGTTTGTATATGTGCATTATTGAATATATTCCTAACAAGAAACTTACATTTTTTTTACCAAATTTCCATTTTGTGACCAAGCATTGGTAAGAACCGAATTCTTCATTTAAAAGGTTATTAAACTTATGACGGGAAAATTTTTGCACAGCCTATCTTTGGGTCTTTACATTCCAAACCTTGCTTTGCGTCCACAACTCACATACCACTGGTGCTGAGGACCTTAAGACGCGGTCCCACATGTGGCCTCTAGCCCTGCCCCTTCACATCATGATGCAGAATCAGCTAAATATTTTCTGTCTTTATATCCTTATTCCATAAGGTTTTTTATATTTTTTTAAATTTTCATTTGTTTTTTTTTTTTACTTTTTAGGCTTTTTTGTTGAAAACTAAGGCACAAATGCATACATTAGCATAGACCAACACAGGGTCAAGATCATTAATATCACTGTCTTACACCTCCACATCTTGACCCACTGGAAGGTCCTTAGGAGCAATAACACTCATAAAGCTGTCATCTCCCATGATAACAATGCCTTCTGCTGGAATAGCTCCTGAAGAAACTGCCGGCGATTCTTCTTGAGGTGTCACTCTTTCTAGAAATATGTCCATGGTAGTTTGCTTTCTTTGTTTCTTTTTTCATCATAGATTTGCATAGCAGATTTGTAAGCGGAAAATGCACCATGAACATTCCTCTCTATTAATGAAAAGCTTTCAGTGTGGGGGTCCATGTTTTCAAACGTTTTAAGGAGATTGTTGAGGTCTGCAAATCTTCTGCTAAACCCTTCACTGTGAATTTTCTTGAGGGTTCTTCTTTTTCTTCTCCTGCAGTTTCCTTTTCTCTCGCCTCTTCTTCAGCTATGCATTCCTCTTCCAATTCCAATAACTCTTCATTAGTCAGTTCTTCTAGGAGCTCTTCAGTGTCATCCTCATCCATTCCCAGGTTAAAGTTGTTTGCCATCTCAACCACAGCCTTGTTGATTTTTGCAACCTCCTCATCCTTGGAAAATCCTTTGAAGTCATGAAAAAATTTCTTGAGTGACTTCTTCCAGACACCAGTCAGACACTGCTTGATTATATCACCCCAAACCCAAGCAAGATTCTCGATGCGTCCTAGATTTTGTAATCCTTCCAAAATTGCATCAGTGTCTTCTGTGTCTTTCTCAGTTTCAACAATAGCCTGGGCAAAGGTCTTCCTCAGATAGTAAGCCTTAAAAGCTACTATAACTTCTTAATCCACAGATTGGATTGAAGAGGTGGTATTTGGAGGGAGAAGCACCACTTTGATATTGGGATGAAGATCGCCAATAAAAGTAGGATGTCTAGGAGCACTATTAACAATAAGCAAAATCTTGAAAGATATGCTGTTCTCCAAACTGTACTTCTCCATTTTGTTGGCATAGTAATTCAGGAGGATACCTTGGAAGAGGAACTGGGTCACCCGTGACTTATTCTTGCTCCTTTAATACACTGCCAGTGTGTGCTCATTGATATGGTTGAAGGTCCTGGGGTTCCTACTGCACCAGATTACAAAGGATTTCAATTTGTAGCCTACAATATTGCCCCAAAGAAAGACTGATATCCTGAAAAGACTTGAAATCTGGCAATGACTTCATCTCTTTATGGTTGAAAGTCCTTTCAGGCATCCATTTATAGAATAGGGAGCTTTCATCCATATTGAATATTTGCTCTGGCAAGTCATTTCCATCCACAATCAGTTTATTTAGAATTTCCAAAAATACTTCAGCTGCCTTCACATCAGCACTCACAGACTCAACACTCACTTTCACAATATATAATGAATAATAATTCTTGAATTGTTTAAACGACCCAGAGCTAGCAGTAAATTCAACAGCATAGTTAGTTCCAGCCTTTTGCTTTGCCATGATCATCATGGTGCTGAAAGGAATGTGCTTCTGTGTCTGGTCTTCAATCTAGATCATTAAAAGTTTCTCCATGTCTGATATAGACCCTTCTCAAATTTTTGTTAGTCCGTTGCCTTCAATGAAGCAGATCTGTTAATAGCTTCCATCACTTTGTTCTTATTCTTCAAGATTGTAGCTGTGGTAGAATGGGACTGATGAGAAATAACCATCACTGATTTTCCATCTTCATGGTCCTTTATCCCTTTTAATTTCATTTCCAGATCAATCACTTGATGTGGCCTCTTACTGGCAACATTAGCAGTGGGTTTTGTACATTTAGGGGCCATGATGAACATAACACCATGAGGTTGAAGCAAGCACAAGAGAAAATGATGCAATCAAGTGACATGGTGAACATGAGATATATGAGGCTTCTGCCAGAATAACACAGCATAATGTTTTACAATAAACATTTCTTAATAAATAAGAAAAAGCACATTCTAAAATAACAATAAAAAGTATAATATAGCACATACATAAACCAGTAACATAGTCATTTATTACCATTATCAAGTATTATGTACATAACTGTATTGCTATACTTTTTTAAAAATTATTTTATTGAGGTCATATTGGCTTATAACATTGTATAAATTTCAGGTGTACTTAATAGAACATAATACATCAGTTAATAAAAGTGATCTGCCCCAAACATGAGGGAGCTTATTTCTGGCAGAAGAGATAGATTCATTCCTTGCCATTTCTCTTTATTCTCTCTCATTTGCTATAAGAACCAGATAGGTGAACTTCTTTTAGTTGTCCTAATAACTTCAAAGTTAAATATCAAATTTTTGTTCCACTAGGAATTGTTTGAGTATTACATATATACACAATACAAGTATTTAAGCCTACTTTCTCAATTTTAGTGTCAAAATATCTATAGTCTACCCATCCCCTATGTAATATAAGTCTAGCCTGTTTTCTTGCTTCCTCTAATTTTCTAGTTTGATGGATATATTTTATGACTTACAGATTGTTATTAAACTTTGACTACATTGCAAACTTCACTTTTTAAGAATTAGTTCTCTTATTGCATTTAATTTCATAATTTTGTTGAAAATATTTGATCATTTTTTTATTTGTTTTTGTTTTGACCAGGTGTCTACCTCTCTGATATTTCTTTTGACTTCATAACTCTCCTTTTATTATTATTACTATTTATTCATTTTTTGAGGTTGTATTGGCTTACATAGTATAAATTTTGGGTGTACATTATTATATTTCAGTGTCTGTATAGACTGTCATGTTCACTCCCAATAGTCTAGTTTTTATCCATCACCATATGTATGTGCCTCTTTACCTCTTACGTACTCCCCCCATCCCCTTCCCTCTGGTAACCACTACTCTGTTCTCTTTATCCATGTGTTTGTTTATCTTTCCACATGAGTGAAATCACACGGTGTTTCTCTTTGTCTCTCTGACTTATTTCACTTAGCATAATACCCTCAAGGTCCATTTGTGTTGTTGCAAATGACAGAATTTTGTCTTTTTTATGACTGAGAAGTATTCCATTGTATCTACATACCACATCTTCTTTATCCATTTATTCATTGATGGATGCTTGGCTTGCTTCCATGTCTTATCTATTGTGAATAATGCTGCAATGAACATAGGGGTGCATAAATCTCTTTGAAATGCTGATTTCATGTTCTTTGGATAAGTACCCAGTAGTGGGACAGCTGGGCCATGTGGTATTACTATTTTTAATTTTTTGAGAAACTTCTATACTGTTTTCCGTAGTGGTTGCACCAGTTTGCATTCCCACCAGCAGTATATGAGGGCTCCCTTTTCTCCACTTCCTCTCCAACACTTCTTGTTTCTTGTCTTGTTAATTACAGCCATTCTGACAGGTGTGAGGTAATATCCTATTGTAATTTTGATTTGGATTTCCCTAATAATTAGTGATGTTGAACATCTGTTCATGTGTCTCTTGAGCATCTGTATATCTTCTTTGGAAAAATGTCTGTTCATATCCTCTCACCTTTTTTTGATTGAGTTGTTCATTTTGTTGTTGTTGAGTTGTATGAGTTCTTCATATGTTGTGGAAATTAACCCCTTGTCAAATATATGATTTGCAAATATTTTCTTCCAGTTAGTGGGTTATTTTTCCACTTTGTTGATGATTTTCTTTGCTGTGCAGGAGTTTTTTAATCTGATGTAGTCCCACTTGTTTATCTTTTCTTATTTCCCTTGCCTGATTAGATATGATATTCAAAAAGATAGTGCTAAGACTGATGTCAAAAAGTGTACTGCCTATATTTTCTTCTAAGAGTTTTATGGTTTCAGGTCTTACATTCAAACCTTTAATCCATTTTGAGTTAATTTTTGGGTATGGTATAAGATAATGGTCTACTTTCATTCTTTTGCACATGGTAACCAAGTTTTCCCAACACCATTTATTGAAGAGACTTTCCTTTCTCCATTGTAAATTCTTGGCTCCTTTGTCAAAGATTAGCTGTTCACAGATGTGTGATTTTATTTCTGGGCTCTCAATTCTGTACCATTGATCTGTGTGTCTGTTTTTCTGCCAGTACCATGTTGTTTTGATTACTATAGCTCTGTAGTATATTTGGAATTCAGGGACTGTGATACCTCCAACTTTGTACTTTTTTCTCAGGATTGCTTTGGCTATTCAAGGTCTTTTGCTGTTCCATATAAATTGTAGGCTTCCTTGTTCTATTTCCCTGAAAAATGCCAATGGGATTCTCATTGGGATTGCATTGAATATATAGGTTGCTTTAGGTAAAATGGACTTTTTCACTATCTTTATTCTTCCAATCCAAGAGCACAAAATATAATTCCATTGCTTTATGTCATCTTCAATTTCATTCAGTAATGTCTTATAGTTTTCAATGTATATGTCTTTCATTTCCTTGGTTAAATTTATTCCTAGATATCTTATTCTTTTGTTTATGATTGTAAATGGGATCGTAGTCTTGATTTCTCGTTCTGCTAGTTCATTGTTAGTGTATAGAAATGCGAACAATTTTTGTATGTTGGTTTCATACCTTGCAACTTTACTGTAGACATTGATTATTTCTACTAGTTTTTTGGTGAATTCTTTAGGGTTTTCCATATATAGACTCATGTCATCCACAAATAGAGAAAATTTTACTTTTTCCTTCCCAGTTTGGATCCCTTTTATTTCTTTTTCTTACCTAATTTCTCTGGGTAGGACTTCCAGTACTATGTTGAATCAGAGTGGTAAGTGTGGGCATCCTTGTCTTGTTGCTGTTCTCAGAGGAATAGCTTTCAATTTTTCAACATTGCATTTGATGTTGGCTGTGGGTTTGTCATATATGGCCTTTATTTAGATTGATATACATTCCTTCTATACTCATTTTATTGAGAGTTTTTATCATAAATGGATGTTGGATCCTATCAAATACTTTCTCTGCATTTGTTGACATGATCATATGACTTTTATTCTTTATTTTATTAATGTTGTGTATCACATTGATTGATTTGTGAATCTTGAACCATCCCTGCATTCCTGGAATAAATCCCACTTGATCATGGCACATGATCTTTTTAATGTATTGTTTTTGATTTGCTAATATTTTGTTGAAGACTTTTGCATCTCTGTTCATTAGCTATATTGGCCTGTAATTTTTCTTTTTTGAGTTGTCCTTGTCTGATTTTGATGTCAGAATGAGTTAGGAAGCATCCTTTCCTCTTCAATTTTTTGGAAGAGTTTGAGAAAGATACATATTAAATCTTCTTTGAATGTTTGGTAAAATGCACCAGAGAAGCTGTCTGGTCCTCGACTTTTGTTTTTTGAGAAGTTTTACTATTACTATTTCAATCTCTTTACTTCTGATTGGTCTATTCTGTTTTCTATTTCTTGATTCAGTTTTGGGAGGTTGTATGAGTCTAAGAATTCATCCATTTCTTCTAGGTTATCCAATTTGTTGGCAAGTAACTTTTCATAGTATTCTCTTATAATCCTTTGCATTTCTCTGGTATCCACTGTAATTTCTCCTCTTTCATTTCTTATTTTATGTACTTGAGTCTTCTCTTTTTTCTTATTGATTCTGGCTGAGGGTTTATCAATTTTGTTTATCTTCTCAAAGGGTGAGCTCTTAGTTTCATTGATTCTTTCTAATTTTTTTAATCCCTATTACATATATTTCTACTCTGAGTTTTATTATTTCCTTCCTTCTGTTGACTTTGGGCTTTTCTTTTTCTTCGTTTTCTAGTTCTTTTAGGTATAGTGTAAGATTGCTTATTTGAGATTCTTCTTGTTTCTTCAGGTAGGCCTGTACTGCTATAAACTTCCCCCTTAGTACCACTTTTGCTGGATCCTCTAAGACTTGCTGTGTTGTGTTTTCATTTTCATTTGTCTCTAAATATTGTCTTGGTTTCTATTTTTATTTCTTGATCAATCCAATGGTTTTTCAGTAGCATGTTGTTTAGTCTCCAGGTATTTGTGACTTTCCAAGCTTTTTTCTTGTAGTTGATTTCTGGCTTCATAGCACTGTGGTCAGAAAAGATGCTTGATATGATTTCAGTCTTCTTAAATTTACTGAGGTTTGCTTTGTTTCCCATCTTATGGTCTATCTTTGAGAATATTCTATGTGCACTTTAGAATAGTGTAGATTCTGCTCTTTGGGGATGACGTATTCTACATATGTCTATTAAGTTCATCTGGCTTAGTATTTCATTTAAGGCCACTCTTTCCTTATGACTTTCTGTCTGGATGATCTATCCATTGATGTAAGTGGGGTTTAAGGTCCCCAAAAATTATTCTGCTCCTGTCAATTTTTCCCTGTAGGTCTGTTAATAGTTGCTTTATATACTTTCATGTTCTTGTGTTAGGTGCATATGAATTAATGTGTTATGTCTTCCTGATGGAATGTACCTTATATTGTTATATAATGTCTATCTTTGTCTCTTGTTATTGTTTTCATCCTGAAGCCTATTTTGTCTGATATACGTGTAACTACACCTGATTTCTTTTGGTTGCCATTTGCTTGGAGTATCATCTTCCGTCCCTTCACTCTGAGCCTATGTTTGTCTTTAGAGTCGATATATGTTTCCTAGAGGCAGCATATTGTCGAGTCTTGTTTTTTAATTCATGCAGCCTCTCGGTGTCTTTTGATTGGTGAATTCAACCCATTTATATTTAGAGTGATTATTGATATATGAAGGCTTAATACTGCCACTTCCTCTTTTTTTTTTCCAGGTGTTCTATCTTTCCATTGCTTCTTTTCCCTTATATTTCCCTGTCTGCCATATGAGTTTGGTGGTTTTCTGTGATGGTTTCCTCAGTTTTCTCTTTATTCATGATTTGTGACTCTGCTCTGATTTTTTGTTTTGTGGTTACCCTGAGGCTTGTATAAAAGATCTCATAGATGAGATAGTCTTTTTTCTGATAGTCTCTTATCTCCATTAGCCTATGCTGCCTTTTCCTCTTCCCCTTCTGTGTTTTTATTGTCACAGATTATTCTTTTTTGTGTTGTGAGTTTGTGATCAGATTGACGTGGTTATAGTTATTCTTGACACTTTCTTTCCCTTTACCCTTTATGTTATAATTAAGTGTTGACTACCCTATGCTGATAGCTGATAGACAGCTGCAATTTTCTGATTCTATCTATTTACCTCCTTGCTCAAAACTTTGTAAACCTTTGGCTTTTTGTTTCAGGTAGGAGGGCTCCTTTCAACAATTCTTATAAGACAGGTCTAGTGGTGATAAACTCCCTCAGCTTTTGTTTGACTAGGCAGGCTTTTATTTCTCCATCATATCTGAAGGATAATTTCACTGAGTAGAGTATTCTTGGAAAATAATTTTTGTCTTTCAGTATTTTGAATATATTATTCCACTCTCTCCTAACCTGTAGGGTTTCTACTGAAAAATCTGCTAAAAGCCTGATGGGGGTTCCTTTGTAGGTTATTTTCTTCTTTCTTGCTGCCCTTAATATTTTTTCTTTGTCATTGGCTTTTGACAGTTTTAATATTATACACCTTGGAGAAGGTCTTTTTTGCATTGAGGTAATTAGGACTTCTATTAGCATCATGTGCTTGCATTTTCAATTCCTCCCCCAAGTTTGGGAAGTTCTCAGCTATTATTTCTTTGAAAAATTCTCTGCTCCTTTTTCTCTCTCTCTTCTCCTTTTGGTATACCTATTACCCTTATATTACTTTTCCTAACTGAGTCAGATAGTTCTCAAAGAATTTCCTCATTTAAAAAAAAATCTTAGTTCTCTCTCCCCGACCTGAATCATTTCTAGGTTTCTATCTTCCAGCTCACCAATTCTCTCCTCCATATAGTCTGCCCTATTTTTAATGCTTTCTACATTATTTTTCATCTCATTAATTGTTTTCTTTATCTCCAGAATTTCTGTTTGGTTTTTCTTAGAGTTTCAATCTCTTTGGTGAAGTACTCCTGTTCATTAAGTTTATTCCTGAGCTCAGTGAAGTGTCTTTCTGAGTTTTCTTGTAACTTGCTGAATTTCTTCATGACAGTTATTTTGAATCCTCTGTCAGATTGTAATCTTCTGTGACTTCAAGTTTGGTTTCTGGAAAGTTGTCATTCTCTTTCTGTTCTGCCATTTAACTGTAGTTCTTCATAGTATTTGATGAATTGATCCTCTGCTGGTATATTTGTGGTAGTAAACACCATTCTTATTTGGGTACAACTTTGGTTACTTTGGTTCTGAGCTGCTTCTGGTTGTATTTGAGAGCCTGCACTTTCCTATCTCTACTGCCTCTGCTAGAGGCATCATCAGTGCCCTCCTTGTGCCACTTGTGCCTTTGAGGTTTCTGGGTCCTTGCTGCTTATGATATCACTGCAATCTCAGTTGTCGCCACCAGGGTCACCAGGCTGTGAGCAATTCTCACAGGATTCCCACAGGCTGTGAGTTTCCAGGGTCACCTGGGTCTCTTGTTCCTCTGCTGGCTCTCCACAGGTTCTCCATGTGCTCGGATGCTGCCGCGCCATGCACCACCCCTGCTGCTGCTCCCGGGTTGCCTGGAAGTCATGATTGCACCACTGCCAGGGACACTGGGTTCACAGGTGTTGCTGTCACTGACAGGGGCCCAGGAACTTGTTTCCAGCACCTGCTGCTGTTGGAGTTGGTATTGGGAGTGTCTCCAATGGAGGTGGTGCCACCAGTTCTGTTGTGGTTCCTGAAGCCCATGGTCTCAGGTTCCATCTGCCACTGCTGGGGGTGAGCAGAAGATAAGCTGGGAGAGGTTGGGTTTTTTGCTTGCTTTTGAAGCCTCTGGTCTCTGGTGCTAGCAAGTGTGTTTTGAAAACTCAAGTCAGGCCACCCCACCCCAGTGGGGAAAATCTAAGTTTTGTATTCTTCCCCACTGCTGGAAAGACCTGGCCACTGCCAGGGAAGGGGGATGGGTGTGTATGCTTTATCCACTTGGAGACAGACAGGGATGCCTATTGCTCCCCACATCCACTCACAGTAGTAGTAGCTGCAGTGCCCACTGTTTCTGCTCCACTTGCAGTCACGCAAGCCACAGCACCTGCCATTTCTGCTCCACTTGCAGTGACCACTTAAAAGCTTGCACACCACTGTGAGGATCCTAGCCCCAGATCGCTGCGGCCAGGGGAGAGGAAGGGGGCTGCACCCCTCGTGCCAAAGGGAACAACTCACTCCACTGTGATGCTGACACCACCCTATATGTGCTATACTTTTATATAACGGGGAGCACAGTAGCTTTGTTTACACCAGCATCACCACAAACATGTGAGTAATTCATTACACTACAATGTTCCAACAGCTATGACAGCAATGAGCAGCAGAAATTTTTCAGCTTCATTATAGTCTTATGGAACCATTATCACATATGTAGTCTGCCATTGACCAATGCGTTGCTATGCAGCACATGATTCTACTATAAAAAAAGAAAACTACGGACCAGTACCCTTGATGAATGTTGATGCAAAAATCCTCAACAAAGTAGTATTCAACAGAATTCAACAGCATATTAAAAAGACTATATACCACAGCAAAGTGGGAATTATGCCTGGAATTAAAGGATTGTTCAACACATGAAAGTCAATCTACGTATTATACCACATAATAGAATAAAAGACAAAAACCACATGATCATCTTGGCTGATGCAGAAAAAGCATTTGACTAAATTCAGCACCCTTTCATGATAAAAATATTCAATAAAACAGGAATAGAAAGAAACTACCTCAAAATAATGTAGGCTATAAATGTAAAACTCACAGCTAACAATGTACTCAAAGATGTAGAACTGAAACTTTTCCCTGTGAGATCAGGAATAAGGCAACAATGCCCGCTCTTGCCATTTCTATTCAACAGGGAACTAGAATTCCAAGCTTGAGCAATTAGATTAGGAAAATAAGTGAAAGGCATCCAAATCAGAAAGGAAGAAGTAACATCACTTCTGTCTATAGATGAGGTGATTGAAAACCCTAAAGACTTCACAAAAAAACATGTCAGAACTAATAAATGAATTCAACAAGGTTGCAGGATATAAAATCAACACACAAAAATCAATTGCATTTCTCTACACTAGCAATAAGCAATCCAAAAAAGAAATTATGAAAACAATTTCATTACAATAGTATCAAAAAGAATAAAATAATTAATGAATCATTATATATAAATTATAAAAATAATTAATAAAATTAAACCATGAAGACAAAAGATCTGTACACTGAAAATTATAAAACTTTCCAAAAGCTAAAGAAGTCACCAATAAATGGCAAGGCATCCCATGTTCATGGAATATAAGACTTAAAGTTGTTAAAATGTTCATACTACCCAACACAATCTACATATTCAATGCAATCCCTATCAAAATCCCAATGGCATTTTTTGAAAAAACATAAAAAACCACCCTAAAATTCATATGGACTCTCAAGGGACCCTGAATAGCCACAATAATCCTCAAAAAGAAGATTAAAGTTGGAGGCCTCAGACTTTCTGATTTCAAAATATACTATAATGCTACAGTAATCAACACAATACGGTACTGGCATGAAGACAGACATATAGACAGCTCAGAAATAAACCCTCACATATATGGTCAAATGATCTTCAACAAGCTTCACAACCACACAATGGGGAAAAGACACTCTCTTCAACAAATCGTTTTGGGAAGACTGAATATCCACATACAAAAGAATGAAGTAGGATCCTTAAAATGTATATAAAAATTAACTCAAAATATATTAAAGATCTAGACATAAGACTTATAACTATAAAACTAGAAGAAAACATAAGGGAAAGTTTCATGACATTGATTTGACAATGATTTCTTGGATATGGCACCAAAAGCAAAAGTAGACAAATGGGACTACATCAACCTTTAAAACTTCTTTGCATCAAAGGAAACAGCCAAAAGAGTGAAAAGGCAACCTACATAACAGGAGAAAATATTTGAAAATCATATATCTGATAGTGGAACAAATATTCAAAATAGATAAAGAACTCTTACAATTCACAGCAATGAAAAACAAATAACCCTATTAAAACATGGTCAAAGGAGTTGCAGAGACATTTCTCCAAAGAACACATACAAATGACCAATGAGCAGATGAAAAGATGCTCAATATCACTAATCATCAAACAAATGCAAATCAAACCTACAATGAGATATCACCTCACACCTATTAGGATGACTGCTATTTAAAAAAATAGAAAATAACAAATATTGGTGAGGATATGGAGAAACTGGAACTCTTGTGCAGTGTGGGTGGGAATGAAAAATGATGCAACTGCCATGGAAAACTGTATCATGGTTCCTCAAAAAATTAAAAAATAGAATTACCATATGATCCAGAAACTCTACTCCTGGGTATATATCCAAAAGAACTGAAAGCAAGATCTCGAAGAGATATTTGCACACCATGTTCATTGCAGCAGTATTCACAATAGTCAAGTGGTAAAAGCAACTATATATCCCTATCGACAGATGAATGGATACAGAAAATGCTGTATATACATACAAGGGATTGTTACTCATCCTTAAAACAGGAAATTTATCACATGCTATAACATGTGTTAACCATGAAGATATTTTAAATGAAATAATCCAGTTACAAAAAGACAAATACTTTGTAATTCCACTTATATGAGGTATCTAAGGTAATTAAACTCATAGAAACAGAAAGTAGGATGGTGGTTGCCAAGGGCTGGGGTGACAGCGTAAAAGGAAGTTATTTGATAAGAAGAGTTTCAGTTTTGCAAGATGAAAAATCTCTAGAGATCTATTGCACAGCAATGTGAATATAATTAACATTTAAGTGTATTTAATCTGTACACTTAAAATAGTTAAATTTTATGTTTCTTAACTAGAATAAAAAAGAAAAGATGGAAAAATGATGCAACAATAGACAATCAATAATTTGAATTTGCATAGAAATATAGAAAACTAACAAATAACACTGAAAGACTAAAAATGGGTTTTAAATAAATAGAGCAAAAATCCAAATTCCAAAATGAAAGCAATTAACTAAATATAGTATCTATAAATCAGTTTTTATTTGCCTGTTATATCTAATATAATCCCAATTCTGGAGGAACTTCACAAAGAAATCCTGATTTTCACTGAGAAGAATTGGTTGGTAAGAGGAGCCGAAACAGTGCATTGGAAAAGACTTCACTATGTTATTAAAACAAAATATAACTGATAGTCAGTTAAAGTGTATATTGAGTTTACCAGGATAGACAGAGAACAGAACAGAATAGATGGTTGGGAAATAAATTTAAATTTGAATAACAACAACTGTCAGGCTATTTTTTTTTTAAACTAAAATTCAATCCATTTCATATAACTGACATCAAAATAAATTCTTCATGAGTAAAAGATTTAAGTGTTTGCATTTTAAGATCTTGAGACTAGCTACCTCAGTAATCAGTGCTCCTCCTTCCCCCTCCCATCCACTGCTTTGCTTTGATTTGCGCGCAAGTCAATCTCATCCACCAGATTACATCACGTTCAGGGCAATGACTGTGTGTAATTAACCCTCATACACCCTCAGCTCCTAGCACAGAGCTGTGCACACAGTACATATGCTCTCTGTACACACACACTCAGATTGTTTTTCAAACTTGCTAGTCTTGCCTCCGTTGAATATGACTCAGTGAACCCAGCTGAACAAATGAATCTCTGCTGCTGAGCGCCCTGGAACATGCTGCATGGAGTTCTTCCTGTGAAAAGCGTTTAATATAAAAACATTCTACTCTGAAATTCAGAGTCTCTTCTTGGGACCTACGATTCTGGACAACATTTGAAACGACTAAATATATGTACATATGTGGATACTTAATGTAATAATACTACCATGAAAATTAATTTGGTCTGTGACTATCTTTTAGAATAACATAAGTATTCTAGAGACTTCAAATCCAAGTAAAATGGAAGGTCAGAAAAATACAGCTTCCTTATATTCAACACTTAAAGAAAAAGTCCATAGAAAATTTTTCATGCAGGCTGATATAAAAACAAAATGCAGAAAAACTGCCCACAATTCATTCTACTAATCAGGAAGTAGCTGTTTTCTGAACATCCAGTCTTATTTCTGGGAAACTAGGAGCTTGCCCCTGCTTTCACGTTCAACTGGCGTGTGTTCAGTAAAACCAGTTTTGAGTTGTCTTCAATTGACACCAGAATCCATTACTCCTGAAAAAAAGTCAAGGAAAGCCAGAGACTTTTCTTTTTTTTTTAAGGAAGATTAACCCTGAGCTAACTGCTGCCAATCCTCCTCTTTTTGCTGAGGAAGATTGGCCCTGAGCTAACATCCATGCCCGTCTTCCTCTACTTTATATTTGGGACCCCTGCCACAGCATGGCTTGCCAAGCTGTGCCGTGTCCGCACCCAGGATCTGAACCAGTGAACCCTGGGCCACCAAAGCAGAATGTGCATACTTAACCGCTGTGCCACCGGGCCAGCCCCAGACATTCATTTATAAAAGAACTAATCAGGCATCATAGTTAGTGAGGATAAAGGGAGGGACATACAGTACCAGAGTATTTCAGTCTACTTTTGCAAATATAGGACAGAGCCATAGATGAACCTAAATTTGACCTTCTTCTTTTAAACTGACACATCATTTGAGTAAATTCCAAATCAACTAACTGTCAAGGCCTTGCGGCCCAGTGAACTGCTGTGAAAAAGCCCTTAAACATCTTTAAACTGTAGTTACTGGTCTGTAAAATGAAAATAATAATAACTAGATCAGAAGCAAAATTATGTTTAATTAATAACAACTATAAAGAATTTAGTACAATGTCTGCCATACAGTAGGCATCAAGTGCATTTTACTTATTATAACACTAACCCAGGCTTCAATGCCTCAAAAAAGCCTACAAACTATGAGAAGAAAATGTGGTAAAAATAATTATATAATTATATGGCTTTTTTCACTAGTCATGAAAAATTGTCTAGTAAAACAGCATGTCATTTTCTACCTCTCAGTTTAGCTAAGACTAAAAAGCATGATTCCATCTATTTGGGAGGATGTGAAAGGACAGATGCTTTTACAGACACTTGGAGAAGTGGGGGGGGACTGCAAATATTTCTAGAGGCAAATTTCACATGTCTCAAAAGTTTTTAAAAAGAGCATAACCTTGGGGCTGGCCCAATAGCCTAGTGGTTAAGTTTGGCACTCTCCACTTCAGCATCCTGAGTTAGGTTCCCAGGCATGGACCTACACCACTTGTCAGCAGCCATGTTGTGGCAGCTACTCACATATAATGTAGAGGAATATCGGCAATAGATGTGAGCCCAGGGCTAATCTTCCTCAAGCAAAAAAGTGGAAGATTGGCAACAGATGTTAGGTCAGGGCAAATGTTCCTCAGAAGAAAAATAAAAATAGAGCATAACCTTTAACCAACATGTTCACTTCCACAATTTGGATTGATTCAATCAACATACACTTATTGAAGGCTTATGTGTCAGGCACTGTTTGAAGTACTGACAATTTGGAGTACGCCAGTTTTATACATGGGGTCAAAAATAGCATCAATGAACTGACATTTCAGCAACACCTAAAGCTGTAAGGGAGTAGGTCACTTAGATATCTAGGGAATCAGCATAAGTCACAGAAGAAACACCAAGTGCAAAGGCCCTAGGCGAAGATCATGGCCAGCATGTCCGAGAAAGGCCAAGAGAGGGAATTACTGAGCGGGAAACTGCAATCTCATAACCCCTGTAATCTCTTGTGAGGATGTGGGTTTTACACATCCTAATAAAGCAAGATGCTACCCACCTGAGATAAGTTAGGCCTTCTTTGAACTGCCCACTGCAGCCACAGCTGGGATCAGAGGTGAGACTGAGAGGATTCCAGTCAGTGCTCCAGATGCATCTAAAATGGTTCACCCCTTGCACCTCTCGGATCACTGTGCCCTTCATTAAACTCAATCCATCACCATATCTTCAAGTTGGTGACCATCTGCAATTGTATAAACGACTTAATATACATGAGCTAGTGGTACATGCCATAGACTTTGCTCCTGCAACTTGTCACAGGCTATAATTGATGTCCATCAACTCCCTCCTCCACCACCCATTCTAGATTTTCCTTGTCAGAGCCAAAAGTGGGCATCCCACTCGTGTTATTTTTAAAAAGTTGAGCTGTGTGCTTAAAACACTCCTTCTACAAGACAAGACTAACCCAAGGAGAAAACATAACTGGAAAGATACTTAAGGATTCAATAACTTCAGGTACTAGAAGCTCAGCTTATTCTCTGATGAGAAAGGGAGTGAGCTCCACATAGCACATTTGACTTATTTATTAATATTTTTTAAAGAGTGCATGAAGCCCTTTGTTTTTACTTTTTATAATAGCTACGTTGTCACATGATGTAGTCATACTAATGCCTACAAATGTTATTCAATGGCAATTGGGTTAAATTTCCTCTTCTATTTTTTGCCAAGTTTGGGAGGAATTGGTATTAATTCTTCTTCAAATATTTCGTAGAATTCACCAGTGAAGCCATTTGGGCCTGAGCCTTTCTTGATGGTGGTTTTTTGATTAGTAATTAAATCTCTTTACTTGTTATAAGTCTATTCAGATGGGCTATTTCTTCTTGAGACAGTTTCAGTAGTTTGTGTCTTTCTAGGAATTTGTGCATTTTTTCTAACTAATTTGCTGGCATGCGTTGTCCACAGTATTGCCTTACAATCTTTTTTACTTCTGTAAAGTCACCTGTAAAGTCCTCTATTTCATTCCTAATTTGAGTCTTCTGTCTTTTTTTTTCTTGACCAGTTGAGCTAAAAGTTTGTCAATTTTGTTAGTCTTTTCAAAGAATCAGCTTTTGGTTTCCTTGATTTTTCTCTCATTTACAAAAATCTTTATTATTTTCTTCCTTCTGCTTGCTTTAGATTTAGTTTGCTCTTCTTTTACCAAAGTCTTAAAGTGAAAGAACATTGAGATCTATTATTTTCTTAGTGGTTGCTCCAGGGCTAACTGTATATATAACTTCTCAGTCTCAAAATTATGCTAAACTAATTCCAGTAAGACACAGAAATGTTACTTCTATAACTCCATAACTTTATTCTCTCTTCTCCCTTTTTGTGCATATATATGTGTTATCATTCTAGTAATACTATCCTGAAGCATACTATACTGTTGCTATAACTAGTGATTTATACAATTTTATGTCTTTTAAAGAAGCTGAAGGGGAAAGAATAAATTTATAGGGATTATTATATTAACACTCACAATTTCTATTCTCCCTCTCTCAGCCTCGTTTTCAAGGTAAAATAGAGACAATGCCACTTATTTTGCATACTTGTAGTCCTGATTGAATTAGACCTGTAACATATCTAGCTCTTGGAAAATGATCAAGAAATAAAGCCGTTTCTGCTATTGCTATTCACTCAGCAAACATAGAAAGGCAGAACATATAGGCAAGAGGCTTAACAAGAGGGTTTGGGATCAAGAGTGATTCGCTCCAGATTACTTTTGGTCCTATGATTTTGGACAAGACAGTAAATCTCTCTGTGCCTCAGTCTCTATAAAATCATGGGGAAATGTTTGTTATGAGATATAGGTTATCCAACCCATGTGAAGACGTCAATACTGAGCCTGGAACATGTGTGCAATACCTGGAGCCCCCTCCTACCTGTGTACTAGGTATTAAGTACCAGGTGCTGGGTGTTTATGATATAGTGTGTAAGACATGTCCTTTTCCTCACTTACTGCACATACAAATAAGGAACCAGATCCACTCTGAGAGTGACCATTATTAAAGGAAATTAGATCTAAAAATTAATATGATGCTTCCTCATCCTAGGCTTCTCAAACTGACCCCTAGTCCTAAGATACATTCTACTATGTTTAAACATCTAATGGACACTTTTTAAAACAGCAAATGACCTCTAAGATCTCTTTCAAAAAATACATATAAAGATTCTAGTTGAGAAATCATGTGAAACTCACGTACCCTCCTACTAGCACAAATTTCGGAAATTCTTTCTGTTGAATCACTGGTCTGTACTCAGTGCTTTCAGTTTCATATTCTCCTAAACCCATTACAGAAGTTTCCTTTCTTCTAAGTGTCTGGCCTCCAAAGGAAATCCGGAAAGCCCCACAACATTGGACGGTTGAAATATAAGTCCAGCGATCCAGTGAGACACGGAGAAGTAACTGCTCCACAGAAACTGAGGAGAAAAACAGGTAAGAACTCTATTTTCTCACCAAAGCAGCTTTCTCTGGAGCTCTAAAGGAGCTCTGCTCTGGGAAATGGAGTCCATGATAAGCTCGAGGCAGGGGTGGGGAGGGGTTTATAAGGGTCAGTTAGTTTTCTAAAAAATGACCAGCATCAAGATGGGCTGCAGCTGAGCCTGATGTGGAACACGAGGGCAGATGAAATCCCGGCACTATCAGATGGCAGCACGTCCCTAGATGTCACTATTGTGCTTGTGTTGAATTAGGCACCAGCAGACATGGGGCTAAACTGAGAGCTGGAAATGCATTAGGATTGTCTTTTTCTGTGTTGATACTGTCTGTGTTGACTGGGGACACAATTAAATTATCGTTGTCTTTGAAGGAACTTGCTCAATACTGATCCAACTGCAGCTAAGAAATTGAAAGGGCCACATGTATGATTTTCATGAGAAGAAAAGAATACTACATGAGATGCAGTGTAAACAGCCATCTCACACTGTTAAAGACAATTGGGCCCCAGCATCTCACTAAAAATTTCCTCTTTATCACTAAAGGCAACATCTTTGTTTACCTTGACCTCTCTGGGCTCTCAAGCAGTTTTGATCCTGCCTTCTGAAAACTTCTCCCCTGAATTCCTTAGCATAGAATTAGCTTCATTTATCACTTGTCTGACAGCTCTCCTCTTTCATTTCAGCTCCTCCTCCCTGTCTCCCTCTCCCTCCCCCTCCCTCTCCCCCATCCCAGAAAACCTAGATTTGTAGAGCTGGAAATTATAGATATTTTCTTTGAACAACTTCCTCTCTAGCTCTCCTGATCTGCCTCCTGATCTCGTCATGCTTATTTCCTAGTCTTTTGTTCCCTTACACACACAAACAAACACACATGATTTTTAGCAACATTCAGTATTTGCAGGTGTGCAGTCATACCCCCCCCCCCCCCACTTAGTTGGAGCCTAATTGACTGTGAAACTAGTGAAGATTAAGCTTCAGGGCTGCTTGCATGAGCCCATTCCAAAACTCTGTAAGGGTCCCTAGTCATATGTTTCATATGGCCATATAGTTTTATAAAATTTGCAAGAGTAAGTTATACTGGTTCCACTTCCAGAATGGCAGTGTGAGGAGTTCTGTGGACCCTCATTCCAGTGAAAAGAGCATAAATAGCAGAAACACACACACACACACATTTAAAATATCTGGAAATTTTCCAAAGGGCATACACCAAACAATGAAACATTTATTCATGTAAGTCTTTATTGATTTTAAGAATTAATGAATAAATAAATCAACATTGGATTTCTAACATATAGCCAAAATGTAAAATAAATTTCTTTAAATCCTATTCTATTCTGTTTAATATCTAGTGTAAATTTTTTAAAGAGAATCCAAAAGGAAAGTTTTTCCATGCTAAATTAAATAAAAAATCTTGATTGTGAAAGTGGTTGAATGTTGATAAGTCACTGTCATACCAACATTTTTTTCAATGGACTACTCTGTTAATAATTTAGTAACTTTCTAAAATGATGCCTCCCCTCATCTATCTCACGAATGCACACAAAACTTTTGGCTACGTTGGGGAATTTTATGACTCCATTTTCTGAATGAAGAGTAAACTGGTGAAAGTTCTTGACGTACTTAGACCGGAAATTCTGTCATCCCATCTCTTCCCTTGCAGACATAGGAACACTCTGAACATGGCCCCAGAGGTCCACATGCCAGGCCCAGTGTGCCTCATCGAGAACACTAAAGGGCAACTAGTGGCTAATCCGGAAGCTTTGAAGATCCTGTCTGCCATTACACAGCCTGTTGTGGTGGTGGCTATCGTGGGCCTCTACCGCACAGGCAAATCCTACCTGATGAACAAGCTGGCCGGGAAGAGAAAGGGTGAGTGGCACCAGCAGAGCTCTGCCGAGTCCCTTCTGTCCACATACAATGCCAACATCAAGTACAGTGATGTGAGGAGAGAAAGTTGGAGATGAGGAGGAATATTGAAAGCTAACTTTCAATCCAGTTATGCTCTTACCTTCACTATGACCTGAAAGAGTCAGCTTCTCTCTCTTCCTACTTTGCCTTAGTTTCCTCTTGTATAAGCATGAATTGTTCCTTTCCTAGAAGAAATAAGGCAGTAATAAAAATAATTAATGTACATAATAATAAACTACAAGATATTTACTAAAATGTTCGTGCAGTAACAGCAAGTTTCCACTGATCTTTAAGATTTAAAAAAATGTTTAAATCTGTATTGGCTCTTCTTTTTTTTTACTGTTGTAAAATATACATAACACAAAATTTACCACTGTAACCATTTTTAAGTGTACAGTTCTATGGCATTAAGTAAATTCACATTGTTGTGCAACCATCACCACTTCCATCACCAGAAGTTTTCATCTTGCCCAACAGAAACTCTGGGCCTATTAAACAATAACTCCCCATTCTTCCATCTCCCCAGCCCCTGGCAACCACCATTCTACATTCTGTCTCAATGAATTTGACTACTCCAGGACTCTCATATAAGAGGAACCATACATTATTTGTCCTTTTGTGATTGGCTTGTTTCACTAACCTTAATGTCTTCAAGGTTCATCAATGTTGTAGTATGTGTCAAAATGCCTTTCATTTGTAAGTCTGAATAATTGTATGTGTATACCAATTTGTTTATTCACTCACCCATTGATAGACACTTGGGTTGCTGCCACCTTTTGGCTATTATGAATAATGTTGTTAAGAACATGGGTGTACAAATATCTGTTCAAGTCTCTGCTGTCACTTCTTTGGGGTATATGCCCAAGAGGTGGAATTGCTGGATCATATGGTAATGCTATGTTTAATTTTTTTAGAAATTGCCATACCATTTTCCCATAGCAACTGTATCATTTTACATTTCCATCAGAAATGCACAAGGGTTCTAATTTCTCCACATCCTTGTCAACACTTGTTATTTTCTGTGTTTTTGATAGTTATGTTGGTAAGGTAATTTCCTTCTATTTCTAGTTTGTTGATGGTTTTTATCATGAAAAAGTATTGAATTTTTTCAAGTATCAGATAGGCTGATTTTGCTATTTCTCTGATTGTAAGTAAGATTTAATATTGGTTGAGGTTTCAGTTCTCTCTCCTAACTTATGTTAACTATTTATTATGTTAACTTTTATCTCAACTTCCAGATCCATCTGCTATTAAAACTCCACCCTGTCTTGTCTCCACTGCCCTTTGCAGGCTTCTCTCTGGGCTCCACAGTGCAGTCTCACACCAAAGGAATCTGGATGTGGTGTGTGCCTCATCCCAAGAAGCCAAACCATGTCTTAGTTCTGCTTGACACTGAGGGTCTGGGAGATGTAGAGAAGGTAAAGATTGAGGATTCAATTTTTTAATAAGCCCCTCATCTCTGAATATTTTCTACACTGTTTAATGTTTCTGTAAATAAGAGCCTGTACTTAACCATGATATATATTTTCATTTCTCTTTACATGTCCTGAGGCTAAGTTTAGCAACCAGGGGTGAGGAAAATATTCATAAGGCAGAATCCTAGCAGAAGAGCATAGTGGTCAGAAGACATCATTCTAATTATTAAGAACAGCTATAAGCTAAGCCAGTTAATCCAGATGCAAAATGTAGTACAAATAAAATCAATATCACGAGTCTTAGCCTGCACAGAACTCTAGTTAAAGATTTAGGTTTTGAAGCTCCATACCTTTGTGTTTAAATTTGAACTCTGTCCCTAACTCAGTGGCCTTTGCAAATTATTTGACCTCTTTAACGTCAGCTTTCTGATCTCTGAAATGGATGTAATAGATCTATATTCACCCCATAGAATTGTTTTAAATATTTAATAAGATAAGTAATAGGAAGTATTGGGTGCATAATAATTGCTCAATAAAATAGCTACAAGGGGGCCAGCCTGGTTGCGTAGTGGTTAAGTTTGCGTGCTCTGCCTTGGCAGTCCCAGGTTTGCAGGTTCCGATCTCTGACACAGACCTATACATCGCCCTTCAAGCCATGCTGTGGCGACATCCCATATACAAAAGTAGAGGGAGACTGGCAGAGATGTTAGCTCAAAGACAGTCTTCCTCATCAAAAAAAAAAAAAAGCTACAAGTATTATTACTCTTAGATAAGTCAAAATTTTGCTATGAAAAATAAGAGAAAATTTTAACATTAAATTATATTTAAGGTCTTAGACTGCCCACCAACCTTGACTATTTTTTTGCACTTATCTATCAATGATCATAAGAGGGCCTAGTAAAAATCAATGTAAACCAAAAATACCAATCGGAAAACTATTCAAAGTCCGAGTCCTTTACTAATGATCATTTTCATTTAGATTAGGGTTCCTCTTTTGGGTCATTATTTTTAAAAAACATTCTAATTAAATGAACATACTTTTACTACTACTGATCTGGAAAGTGCCATGAGAATGAAACATACTCCTAGCCCAAATGTGTTCTGACTTCCAGGGTGACAACCAGAATGACTCCTGGATCTTTGCCCTGGCAGTCCTCCTGAGCAGCACCTTCGTGTACAACAGCATGGGAACCATCAACCAGCAGGCCATGGACCAACTGCAGTATCCTTTTAGTGGTCCAGAACAGCACCAAATCAGAGGGAGAACTGCTTTTAAAAAGCCAGCTGCCTGACTGAATCCTGGTGAATCAAGCACAAAAAGAGAAAACATAAAAAATAATTCAAGGGCATGGGAAAGATCCCATGTACTAATGAAGAACTGAGACCTGGGTTAAGAATAGATGAAATGAAGGTTTTGGAAAGTGTGGAACTAACAGGGGATGGGGACACTGTTCTTTTCTGCCAGTTTTCCTTAGTCCGTTACTCAGCTACGTGACAGAGCTGACAGATCGAATCAGGGCAAAATCCTCATCTGATAATAATGTGGGTGAGGATTCAGGTGACTTTGTGAGCTTCTTTCCAGACTTTGTGTGGACGCTGAGAGATTTCTCCCTAGACTTGGAAGCAGATGGAGAACCCATCACAGCAGATGAGTACCTGGAGAATTCACTCAAGCTTAAGCAAGGTAAAGAGGACTTAGAATTGATAAATGGGAATGACAAAGCACAGAAACGATCACTTTTTCGTTTTCTATTTACAGTTTTCTCATATTTATAGTTTTCTATTTCTTCTCAGTTGGCTATTACGAAGAATTAATGCTTTCTTAATATCTGAATTAACAGATTTGATTTTAAATTATCTTCTCCCTGTTCTAAGAAGTTTCTTTTCCTTTCACCTTTCCCTGTGCTATGATCAGATTGATTTTAACTCCCTGCTTAGGGCTTGTGATGCTAAAATTAGCCAAAGAATATGGAGTAGAATGGGCATTTACTTGAAAAAAAAATAGATTAAAACATGAAGAGTGCACAGGTCCAGGAGTTGGTAAACTATAGCCCATGGGCAAATGATGGACAATCCAGCCTGCCAGCTGTCTTTCTAAATAATGTTTTATTGGAATAATGCTATGCCCATGTGTTTATAGATTGTCTATTGGCTTCTTTCATGCTACAATAGCAGAACCGAGTACTTGGAAAACAGACCTGGCCTGCAAAGCCTAAAATGTTTACTATTTGGCCGTTTACAAAGTTTGCAAGCCCCTATATTAGGCAAAGTCCTTTTTTATCTTCCTCCAGGTACCAGTCAAAAAGATAAAAATTTTAATCTGCCCCGACTCTGTATCCGGAAGTTCTTCCCAAAGAAGAAATGCTTTATCTTTGATCGGCCCACTCACCGGAAGAAGCTAGGCCAGCTTGAGACACTGCATGATGATGAGCTGGACTCCGAATTTGTGCAACAAGCTGCAGCCTTCTGTTCCTACATCTTCAGCAATTCCAAAACAAAAACTCTTTCAGGAGGCATCAAGGTCAACGGATCTCGTGAGTCCTCTTCCCAGTCTTTACTCTCATGGTTAAGAATAAAGGAAGGTAGAATGACATCTATCTAGTTTCAGCTCTGAAAAATGCAAATCTACTGCTATTATCGTGTTAAATTCTAGATGACAACAACGTGTCTAATAGACGTTATTAGTCAAATTTCTTGGGTGAGAAAAGATAGGAAAGGCAAAAGAAAAAAGCTCTATTGCTTAAAATTGCCCTAGTGAACTGGACCTGCAATACGGTAGCCAACAGGAAATTGTGGCTATCTAAATTGAAGTGTAAATTAATTAAAGAAAACTTAAAATTCTGATCACACAGCTATATTTCAAGGCTCATACCTACATGTGGTTAGTGGCTACCATACTAGACAGTACATATGCAACACTTCCATCATCACAGAAAGTTCTCTTGGACAATGCTCTGCTAGAATAAACAAAATGGGAGACTCCTTTTGAATTGCTCCACAAATATTGGTCAAATGCTTACCACGGACCAGGGCTAATCATATAGACATAAATGAAGGAGGTACAGTTCCCGTCCCAATGGTGCTTGGGGATAAAGTGGATATATTCAATAAACACAGGCCTATGCTATCTAGAACAGAGGTTCTCAACCTTTGATGTGCATACATATCACCCGAGGATCTTGTCAAAAGGAAAGAGCTAATTCAGTTGGATCTGGGGGAGAGGCTGAGAGTCTGCATTTCTATTAAGCTTCCGGGTGATGCTGAGGACACTGGTGCTGTCAGGCAAATGAGTGTTAATAGACATCATCAGAATTACACACAATAGAACATTTTCTCACCCCACCTACTACAAACATCATTATTTGTTTTCCATTTGTAGGTCTAGAGAACCTGGTGCTGACCTATCTCGATGCCATCAGCAGTGGGGATCTGCCCTGCATGGAGAACGCAGTCCTGGCCTTGGCCCAGATTGAGAATGCAGCTGCAGTGCAAAAGGCCATTGCCCACTACGATCAGCAGATGACCCAGAAGGTGAAGCTGCCCACGGAAACCCTCCAGGAGCTGCTGGACCTGCACAGGGCCACTGAGAAAGAGGCCATTGAAATCTTCATCAAGAGTTCTTTCAAAGATGAAGACCATTTATTTCAAAAGGAATTGGCGGTAATTTTTTTCTCAAGTTTATATGGATAGGGTCTCCAAAGGCAAAGTATTATGAGAAAATGAAATGGACATTTATTTTTAGAGAAGCAATTCTTACTAGACATTAAAATGGTGACAACCGCTGTGTTATTATCATAATAAAAAGAACCAATTTTATCATAACAAAGTTTTAAAACATTTTTTGTCTCATGAATAAACTAATCATCTTCCCTATAATTTAATTAAATGGATATAAGTAACAATCAGAGCTTCTAACCAAATTACATGCCCACTATTATCAGATTGATTTGATATTCTAGCCGAAAGCAAAGAAAATTGTAGTCTTAGTTATCTCAAGCAGGCTTAGGTTGAGCCACCTTTATTCCATAGGCAGTCATTGGTCCAATTAGCAAAGCAGAAGTTTATCTCCAAAGGTGTGGCATAAAGCTAGTAATCTCTGCTCTGAACTTCATCTCCAAGGAGAAAGGGACTTCAGTAGAAAGTCAGGATCAGGAAGAAGGGTATGGTCCTGCTGAGGTGCCTGTAAGTTTGCCTAGGGGTCATAGATGCGTTTTTTGGAGGAGCCTTTCCAGAAATTCTGAGGTCAAACTAACATCTTTTCCCTATTCTTTTCACTTCCTATTTTTACATTAAAGAACCAGCTAGAAAAAAAGCGGGATGACTTCTGTAAACAGAACATGAAAGCATCATCAGATCGTTGCTCAGCTTTACTTAGGGATCTTTTCAGTCCTCTAGAAGAGGACGTGAAGCAGGGGATTTATTCCAAAGCAGGAGGGTATCGTCTCCTCATCCAGAAGACACAAGAGCTGAAGGAAAAGTACCTTCAGGAACCTAGGAAGGGAATACAGGTAATCAAGATTTATTGGTTGATTCTTGGAAGCTGTTGACATGCCTCCCTGAAACACCAGTGTGATCTGTGTGCAATTACAGGGCTGACAGCATTCATGCTTTCATTCAATAAACATATACAGGGAGCCTGTTATACCAGATATATCCTATGTGCCCATCCAAGAGAGTGCATTCTATTAAAAATTGAGTTATAAATTGGATTCTCAGATTAATCACCAGGTTGTTACTGTAATCCACTATTACAGCTGGATCTTCATGTTGTAAGGGACAGAAACTCAATGATGGTCACTTAAACAAAAATGGTAATTCATCAGTTTAGGCTTCAAACTGGCTTTAAGCAGCACTAGATCCAAGATTTCAAATAATGTAATCATCTGTCTCTCTGTTGCTCCCCTCAACCCCACACTTCTGTCCCTCCACCTCCTTTTCTCTGATCTGCTTTCTCCCTAATGGCTTCATTTGCCAACAAGCTCACCCCATAGGGAACCACAGCACCAACAGCTCCAAAATTAGGGCCCTCGGTCTAAAGAACAAAGAATCTTTATCTATATCTATATCAATCTCTTATAAAGGATTCTCCTTAGTAGGGTGCCATGATTGGCCATTCTGGAGCATGTTTCCACCCCTGTGACAGGAAATCTTGACCACCAGGCACACCAGGGCCAAAAGGAGCAATTTCTAGAGGAAAAGATGGTGGGCAAATAGGAATAAGTGCCCACAGTCATTTCCTATTACTAACTCTCTCTTTTCTGGGTCCTAGGCTGAAGAGACTCTTCAGACATACTTGAGGTCCAAGGAGTCTATTATTGATGCAATTCTACAGACAGACCAGACTCTCACAGAAAAGGAAAAGGAGATTGAAGGTGAGGAGTGGGTCAAGAGACTAGATAACCTCAAAAGTTCTTAAAAGTTTTAATAATTTGGCTGGGATCTTTAAACTACAGCAAGATGAGCAAAGATGCCTCTCCCTTGCAGAAGTCATTTCTGAGTAGGGCATATACAGTCAGTAGCAGCAATGACAGGTGAGTGTACAAGGAAGAAAGAAGCAACATGGTCACCCACATAAATTCTTCTTCTTCCTTTTCCTCTTGACAGTGGAACGTGTGAAAGCTGAATCTGCACAGGCTGCGGCAAAAATGTTGGAGGAAATGCAAAAGAAGAATCAGCAGATGATGGAACAGAAAGAAAAGAGTTATCAGGAACACGTGAAACAATTGACTGAGAAGATGGAGAGAGATAGGGCCCAGCTGCTGGCAGAGCAGGAGAGGACTCTCGCTCTTAAACTTGAGGTATTTGATTATATCGCCTTTAGGTTTCTGGGTTTCCCTCCACCCTCCCTGATCACATCTTAGAGTGGCGGTGGGAACATGAAGCCCAGAAGAAGGACTTTGCTGGCCACTTGTACTTTTCAATTCTGTCTGCCTGCCTGGCCTGTCCCCTGCCTATGTCTGGTTATTAGAAGATTTTATTTGCAGCTTTGTCACATCCAGTCCTTTATCAGTGTATCCTTCAATCAATGGTAGCTATTGTCTGCTTGGCATTATAAAAATGTCTTAGCTGTATCTCTTGCTTACTACTACCTGAAGCAAGAACTGCTATGTCCCTATCACTTAAGAGAAGAAACAGAGGTTCAGAAAAGATCAAATAACTTTTATAGAGCTACGCAGCTTGGTAAGATGTCTGAACTGTCTTCACCACTTAGTGGGATCCACAGTGATTTTGCTTTTACGTGACACCTGGTATTACTTTAGCTCTAAGAGAACCTTTGTGATCAGAAGGAAGCCTTGACTCTCACATCTACGTGACAGTCTGTCACTCCTACCTGTTTTCTAGGCCCTGCTCCCAGTTTGTGTTGAGTTGGGAATTATGTGCAGAAATTCCATATGTCAGTCTGTGGCCCTGATTTCCTTCTCTATATTCTGCTACACCTGCCACCAAGCTGTGGAGACTTAGATCAAATTCCCTTATCTAAGACTCACATAACCATTAGATTTTGAGAATTCTTTATTTCTGTATTACGTATGTATGTGTGTATGTGTGTATAAAAGGTTTTTAATGCATAGATAAGATTTGGAACCAAACATATGATTAAGCTTGCTCACAAAGTTTGTATAAAATTAATGGGAGAAAAGATCAAGACCAGTAATTAGGTTCATCAATATATCAGGAGGTCTAAGCCAAAAATTTATCTTAGCTAAAAGAGATTTAGGAAAAGTAATCATAGAGCTAGGCTGCCCAAGAGAAAGTACAATGAAAACTAGGGATAGAATAAATTTCAAGAAGAAATTCAATACTAAAAAAATCTATGAATGTGGAAACTAGATAAAATTAGAGATTTACTTAATGCTACACTTTATTCTATCTCCATTTGTCTCTTTGTAGGAACAGGCCCGACTACTAAAGGAAGGATTCCAAAATGAGAGCAGACAACTTCATAATGAGATACAGAATCTCCAGAAGAGGATGGCACAACCAAGAAGGAGATGTGTCATAAGCTAAAGACCTAAATAATAGAGCTCTCCTGGTCACTCTTACCCAAGGCATAACTCAAACTTGTAGAATTTGGAAAAATGTCACTACACTTAATATTAGGTCTTGAATTTTTATAACACAAAAAACTTGCAAAGACATGTGGTGCTATAATTGAAGTCATGTCCACCTTCTAACAATATTGTTAATTGTGTTACAAGGATTTTACCTCTGTACCAACATAGGAGCTATCATGAGCTGATTCCTCTCAGGAGAAGCTTATTCTTCCAGATGACCACTGGTAGACAAATGGATAAAGAACAAAGCCTTAGGTAAAAGTCTTGGAACATAGTTGAGCATCAGTTTGGTCAAGTGTACAATGGAGTCCAATGTCAGGAAGAACCATCCTAGCTTCTGCTTAGTGAAGATGCTGTATAATTTTCCATTGTACCAAGACTGTACAGTCTGAGCAGTGATGTGATTCCTGAGCACTGGGAATGGATAATCTGCACTGATGGGTTCCAAGCTAAAGCCAATCATCTTATATAGCGATCTAGAATCTCTACAGAATTTCCATAGGAAGATGGAAGAAACCATTAGCATGAGTAGGAGTTGGGTCATAAACAAATGGGCTATATAAGGAAACTTTCCCTCTTTGCTAAATTCACCAGATTATAACTTTAATGAGATACTTTAGAACTTTAAATAATTGACACTGGACTAAACATTGTAACACGATAATTACGCGTTTTGTATTTGTAGTAATGTATAATTCACAAAGATTGACTTTGAATGATGACGGATAATGCGTTAGGAAACTGAACTACTTAATTATTAGATTGTTTATAATCCTAAAGCTTAGGCCATCTTTCCCAGTTCTCAACAGTCGTACTTGAAAGCTTACTGATTTTCCCCAGAGAATATGGATCTTTTCGACTATTTTTTTGACGAATAAAATAATGCTCTTGGTACTACACAGCATATGTAGACTTCATCCTAGTTGCCAAAAGTCCTGGGTAAATCGTTGGTGTTTCTTAAAGCAATTAAGAATTGTTTACTTAATAATAAATTAAAATATGGAAATAAAATACGCTTCACTAGGCTTTTTTATTTCTGATGGGGTTCTTTTTCAGTTTGCACCGAAAAATAAGGTTTTAGCTTCATAGCAATAGTTGCCTGAGTTTCTATAAAAGACCAGATAGTAACTATTCATCGTCTTATGGGCCATATAGTCTGTCTCGGCTGCTCAACTCTGCTATGTTGACTGCAAAAGCAGTCATAGACAAAACATAAATGGATGGGCATAGATGTGTTGCAATATAACTTTATTTTCAAAAACAGATGGTACCCACAAGCCATAGTTTGCAGCTCCTTGCTTTATAGAAACATTGGTCAAAGTTCTGTGCATCTGCCTTAGGTTGCTTACATCTGTAAGGGACATATGGATTCGATTGTATATGTTAGGATTGAGAAAATATTATGCAGTGTTTCAAAATACCGCATCATGAGAGAAAAGCAGGGAAGCAGCTAATGCCATTAAATCCATATTAATAAATCTGCTTTTCCAGATTGCGTTGGGACATTTCACTCCATTGAACCCCCTTCCCTCTCATGACACGGAGAATGCTTCCTTCCACAGTTGAGTACATGTGGCTAAGCAGTATTTCTTCACTTGAACTGTAACTTCACAGGAGACCAGGTGAGACCCACAGTGTCTTAGATGGAGTGTTTAGATGTAGATATGATTTGTGTTTTCTTTTCCAAGCTGCACTGCAACAAAGAAGTAAATAAAATACATTTTTGTTACTTGAAGAAACTTCATGGTAGAAAAGAATAACTCTGTTTTCAAACCAAGTAGTGGTTTCTTCATTAACCATTTAATAATAGGAAAATCGAAACTAAGTAAAATTAAGTAACTTCTTTTCTAGCTTGGTAGCACGAGTCTATACCGGATTCCAAATCCTATTTCCAGGAACAAAATAAAGCTCTCTCTCTAGGCAGGCATGTTGCTTTCACCAGTGGTGTTCAATCCAGCTGTGAGTTAAAATCAATTTATTAAGCATAAAGTTTCCCTGGATCCCACCCTTTCCTGACTTTCTGATACAGTAGATCTGAGATGAGTCACCGAGTGCTACAATCACAGGAAAAGGGCAATTCGAAGTGACACACTTTCAGTCTGCCGAGGCTACCACATGTCAGGGCCTACGTTTGCTGACCATTATGATGTTCCTGTGTCAAAATTCTTTTCATCCTAGAGAAGTATGTCTTCTCTTGTTTAACTGACAGGTTATTACTTTTCCTTCTATAGGTCTAGAGAAAGGAAATATAAGCTCCCTTGATTTAGAGGGAGGGAACACACTAAAAACTTGGATCCGGACAAAATAGCAGAACTCCCTCAGTGAAAGGGCCCTACACAAGTCCAAGGTCAAGAATAAACTAGACAAGTAAAAATGTATTCACTGAGAAATAAACACAAGCATAGAAATTTGAGAAATTTTAAAATATTTGGCATACTAATAAACTAAAAATCAACCTTATTACCACTGTACATGCATAATTTCAACAACTTAGATGAAATGGACCAATTTCTCAAAAAGCACAAACTACCAAAACTCACACAAGGTGAAATAGGTGACCTGAATTGTCCTATAACTTCTAAGGAAATTTAATTTGCAGTAAAATAAACTCTGAATTGACATCAGCAAGGTAGTGGATGAAATCCCAGCCCTCATCCCTCAACACAAATACCAATAAAACAGTGTTATTTTGGCCAAAATACCTTTATGAGACCTCCAGAATCCAGTTAAGAATTTGCAACACCCAAAGTAAGCACCAAACTGAGAGAAACCTCTTTGAAATGGGTAATAAGAGAAGTTCCACTGTGCTCGTGTCAATCCCTCGCTTCAGCTGAAACAGCTCAGCACCTAGAGAAATCCACTCGGCCCACAATTTCTCCCCTGGGGACAAAGAATGAGTGAAGCACACATCCAACACTCCTAACCTTTCAGGGTGCTGCCCAAAACACCTACTTCTGTCTCCTCTCACTCAGAGCACTGACACAACCAGCATAGTTAGGATGCCTAGGAGCAGCTGAAAACAAAGAAAAGGGGCAGGAGCTCTCAGCAGTCTGCACAGCTCTACTGGATTGAGAGAAAGTGCACAACTCTGAGACTTACCTTTCAGAAGAGAGAGAAGTAGAGCTTGCACCCAGCCTCCTACCATTTCAGTGCATACATACAGTATACATTCAGCATACTGCCCTAGGGAAAAGACGCAGGGGGTCTCAACGGCTGGCATGACTCTGGGAGAGGGAGAAGACACACAATCCAGAACCTCCTTCAGAAGGGGGAGAGAGAAGTGGAGCTTGCACCCAAGGACTCAGCATTTCAGGACACTAACCTGGGGAAAAGGAGAAGGAGGAGGTTTATGGTAGCCTGCATGGCTCTGTGAGATTGGGAGAAGCACAATCTTGAGACTTCTCCCACAGGATAGAGGGGGAGGACTGAAGTGTGTATCCAATATACCAGCCTATCAGAGCACTACTCTAGGGAAGAGGGAAGCCAGCTTACAGCAGCCAACAAGACTCTATGAAATTGAAAGATGCATAACCCTGAAACTTCCCCCCTAGAAAGTGGGGGAAGACTACTAGAGAGTATACATCCACAGAAAATGTTTGAGACACTCCAAGAATCTCTAGCCAGGCTGGTTGGTGAATATCTTTCCCTGCCAAAACCAGTCTGTAAAGACTAGAAATGGTGAATTCTTCTTCAGATGCATAGATACCAACACAAGGCTATGAGGAATATGAAGAAGCAAGGAAATATAACACAATCAAAGGAACAAACTAAATCTCCTGTAACTGACCCTAAAGAAATGGCTTACTATGATTGCCTGAAAAGAATTCAAAATAAACATCTTAAAGAAGCTCAGTGAGCTACAAGAGAACACATAGGCAACTAAAAACTATCAGGAAAACAATATATCAACCAAAAGAGAGTATTGAAAAAGAAACCATAAAAAAGAACAAAACGGAAATTCTGGAGCTGAAGAATACAATAACTAAACTGAAGAATTCCATAGAGAGTCTCAATAGCAGACTCAATCATTCAGAAGAAGGAATCAATGACCTTGAAGACAGGTCATTTGAAATTAGCCATTTAGAGAAACAAAAAGAAAAAGAAAAGAAAAGCATATGGGACCTATGGGATATCACCAAGCAAAGAAATAGATTCATTATGAGAGTCCTAGAAGGAGGAGAGAGAAAGAGAAGAGCAGAAAGCTTATTTAAAGAAATAATGGCTGAAAATTCCCCAAATCTTGAAAAGAACATGGACATCCATATTCAAAAAACTCAAAGGACCCCAAGCAAGATCAATGATAGAAGATTACCCCAAGAAACATTATAGTCAAATGCTCAAAATTCAAAGACAAAAAGAGAAATTTGAATGCAGCAAGGGAAAAGTGACTTGTTACATACAAGGAAATCCCCATAAGGCTATCAGCAGATTTTTCAACAGAAACCTCCAGTGCTGAAAGAAAAATATGCCAATCAAGAATACTATGCCCAGCAAAACTGGCTTCCAGAAATGAAGGAGAGGTAAAGATACTCCCAGATAAACAAAAGCTGAGGGAGTTCTTCACCACAAGACTTACCTTACAAGAAGTGCTACAGGGACTTCTACAAGTTGAAACAAAAGAATGCTAACTAACAAAATAGAAACATATGAAAGTAAAAATCTTACTGATAAAGATAAACATATAGTCAAATTCAGAATACTCTAATACTGTAATGGTGGTGTGTAAATCAATTTTAACTCTAGTATAAAAGTTCAAAGACAAAGTTATTAAAAATAACTATAGTAGCACTAATTTGTTAATAGATAATTTAAAAAGACATACAGAGTAACATGAGTAGCATAAAATGTGTCGGAGGCTGATGTAAAAGTGTGGAGTTTTTATATGCGATTAAAGTTAACTTGTTATCAGCTCAAAATAGACTGTTACAAATATAAGATGATTTATACAAATCTCATGGTAACCACAAAGAAAAAACCTGTAGTAGATACATAAAAGATATAAACAAAGGAATCAAAGCATACCACTAAAAAAAATCAACAAATCACAAAGGAAGACACCAAGAGAGGAAGAAAGAAACAAAAGAACTACAAGACAGTCAGAAAACAATTAAAATGGAAAGAGTTAGTCCTTACCTATCAATTATTACTTTAAAAGTAAGTGTATGTTGACTTTTGCAACCTCCTCATCCTTGGTAAATCCTTTGAAGTCATGAAAAAACATCTTGAGTGTCTTCTTCCAGACACCATTCATACATTCCTTGGTGACATCACCCCAAGCCACAGCGAGGTTCTTGATGCAGTCATAGGTGTCGTAATCCTCCCAGAATTGCATCAACTCTTCTCAGTGTCTTCCTCAGTTGCAACAATAGGCTGGGCAAAGGTCCTCATCAGGTAGTAGACCTTAAAAGTTACTATAACTTCTTAATTCATTGATTAAATCAAAGAGGTGGTATTTGGAGGGAGAAACACCACTTTCATATTGGAACGAAGACCACCAATAAAATGAGGATGTCTAGGAGCATTATGAACAATGACCAAAATCTTGAAAGATATGTTATTCTCCAAACAGTACTTCTCCATTTCACTGGCATAGCAATTCAGGAGGACACCTTGGAGGAGAAGCCGGGTCATCTATGGCTTCTTATTGATCCTGTAGTACACTGGCAGTGTGTGCTTATTAATATGCTTGAAGGCCTAGGATTTCTCACTGTGCCAGATCACAAAGGGTTTCAATTTGTAGCCTGCAGCATTGCCCCTGAACAAAACTGTTATTCAGCCCTTAAATGCCTTAAAATTTGGCATTGACTTGGCCTCCTAATGGATGAAAGTCCTTTCAGGCATCCATTTCCAGAATAGGCATGTTTTAACATATTGAATATTTGCTCTGGTAAGGCATTTTCCTCCACAATCAGCTTATCTAGAATTTCAAAAACTGTTTCAGCTGCCTTCACATCAGCGCTCACAGACTCACCACTCACTTTCACACTATATAAAGAACAATTCTTGAACGGCTTAAACCACCTGGAGCTAGCAGTGAATTCAATATCATAGTTGGGTCCAGCCTTTTATTTCAATACTGCAAACAAACTTTTTGCTTTGGCTATGATCATCATGGTGCTGAGAGGGATGTGCTTCTGTGTCTGGTCTTCAATCCAGATCCTTAGAAGTTTCCTCATGTCTGATATAGGCCCTTCTTGCATTTTTGTTAGTCTCCTTGTGTTCAATGAAGCAGATTCGTTAACGGCTTCCATCGCGTTGTTCTTGTTCTTCAAGATCATAGCTATGGCAGAATAGGAGATGCTTGCTCAGTGAGCAATAACCATCACTGATTTTCAACCTCCATAGCCCTTAATCACTTTTAATGTCATTCCAGGTCAATCCCTCAACATGACCTCTTACTGATAACATTTGCAGTGGATTTTGTATGTCTACAGGCCATGATGAGCAAAACAACACGAGATTAAATCAAGCAAAAGAGAACAGAATGGAATCAAGAGACATGGTAAATGCGAGAGTTATGAGGCTGCTGTCAGCAGAACACAACATATCGTTTTACAGTAAAATTTTTTCTTATAAGTGGAAAGAGTACACTCTAAAATGATGATTTAAAATATAGTATAGCAAATACATAAGTCAGTAACATAGTCATTTATTATCATTATACAATTATGTACTGTACATAATTGTATGTAATATGCTTTTATACAATTGGCAGCACAGTAGGTTTGTTTACACCAGCATCACCACAAACATGAGGAATGTGTTGTTGTATGATGTTACAAAGGCTACGATGTCACTAGATGATAGGAATTTTTCAGCTCCATTATAAATTATCGGATCATCATTGTATATGTGGTCTGTCATTGAGCAAAATATTGATATGTGATAGAAGCTTGTTTTTAAAAATATGGTATTGTGTACCTCAAAATGTGTTAAGAGAGTAGAACTCATATTTAGTGTTCTTACCACCAAAAATGGGGACAGAATTAGGGAAATGGATATGTCTATTACATTGATTACAGTGATGATATCATGGGTGTTTGCATAAGTCCCAACTCATCAAATTGTACACATAAAATGTGTACAATTCTTTGCATGTCAATTATACCTCAATAAATCCATTTTGAAAAATTCTGGAAAACAATTCTCCAGATCCTGAAGGTACCTACTGACTGATGAATTTTACCAAGAATTTAAAGAAGAAATAACATCAATTCAACACAATTTCTTACAGAAAATAGAACAGGGAACATTTCCCAATTAATTCTACAAGGGCAGCATTATCCTGATACCACAATTAAATGGGGGGGGGGGGGGGGAACAGCATAAAAAAAAGCTACAGATCATTATCCTTCAAGAACATATATGCAAAAATCCTCAATAAAATATTAGCAAGTTGAATCCAGTAATGTATAAAAATAACGCACCTCAATCAAGTTGGGTTTATTCTATGAATGCAAGGCTAGTTCAAAATCAATTAATGCAATTCACCATACTAAAATCCTGAAGAAGAAAAATCACTTAATTATATAAATAAAGGCAGAAAACTCTTGACAAAATATGACATCTATTTATGATAAAACTCTCAGCAAACTAGGAATAAAAGTGAACTACTTCAAGCCGATAAAATGCATCTACAAAAAACCTGCAGCTAAGATAATACTTAACGATGAAAAACTAAATGATCTGCCCCTAACTCAGGAACAAAGCAAAGATGTCTATTCACACCATTCCCGTTCAACATTATACTGAAACTCTTTTAGCTCTGTGGATCTACCTAGCATAAAGCATGTGGTACGGCTTTGGAACAGCAGCGCCAAAAGGACACTGCACACTATGACAAACTGGGGGAGCAAAAGGTAGTCCCCATAGAAATTCTCCAGGAGCTGAGAACCTACAGATAGCCTGCAAGAGAGAGGCATCTGAAAGCTTAAGAGCTCCATCATGAAGGGGTGAACCAGGAATTCCAGAGCCGAAGTCAGACTGAGAAAGGAAACATGGCACATTCCTGAGAAGAACAATTTCTACCAAGTTCTAATGCCCTGATATTTACCTATGGCGCAGCATTCTCTAACACTATTAGCCAGAAGCCACATACCTAGTCCATGTCTTGAAGGGCACAGTACTTGCCCAAGTTTTCACTAAGAACAATTTTTATTTTTATTATTTCTTACATATGGACCTCAGGTTTTGGATGAATTTTTTCCTACCAAACTGATTTGTAAAGTCAAAATTCATTTTCTCTTTTCAAAAATTGTTCAAAGACTGTGAAGACTTTCTGATCAGCTCGAGTAACCAATGCTAAGAGTTAATGTTATAAATCCTACCAAATGTGTGTGTGGATAGAGAGACAGGCAGAGAGACAAACAAACAGATACAGGTTACCCTGAGCAGCTCTTTCTGCAGATAAAATACACTTTCTAGGGGCTGGCCCCATGGCCGAGTGGTTGGGTCCACGCGCTCCGCTGCAGGCGGCCCAGTGTTTCGTTGGTTCGAATCCTGGGCGCGGACATGGCACTGCTCATCAAAACCACGCTGAGGCGGCGTCCCACATGCCACAACTAGAAGGGCCCACAACGAAGAATATACAACTATGTACTGGTGCACTTTGGGGAGAAAAAAGGAAAAAAAATAAAATCTTAAAAAAATACACTTTCTATTACAGTTTTTGATATATTTCAACTTGTGTTTGTACAGCTATTATTATCTCTCTGGAAAGCATTAATTTACTGAATATTACATATACACACAAAATATTGCGTTTAAAATAGCTAGGTGAGACTGAAAACTGAACATAACTCTTTTTTGACAAGTATAACTGTATATACTTAAATTATACAATGCAGTGACTTGATATATACATTGTAGAATGGTTACAAGATCAAGATAATTAACACATCCATCACCTCACATAGTTAACATAGTCAACTGTTTGTGTATGTGTGTGTGAGAATGCTTATGAGCTACTCTCAGCAAGTTTCAAGAACACTTCATAGCAGGAATGTAAGGTGGACAAGCCTTTAGGAACTTACAAATCCATCTGATTTGTCTTTTTTCCTAGGGAAGGTTTTCCTTAGAACTGCTCTAGGATTATGAGAGAAAGGAAGAAGGTAGTTCTGCCTGCCTCACTCTTACTACCTAGAAGGACACATGCCTTTTGAGAAGCATTTCCAGATAATGAGGCATCGCTTCTCCTCCCTGCCACTCCTCTGGTGTCACCTGGAAGGCCCATGTAAAAGTAAAGTGGGATGCCTTTGGGGAGCAAACTAGAAGAGTGAGTAAACCATCACAGCCATACTATGATTGCATATCAGAATGTCCATATAAAAGAGTGAAACAAAATTGAAGCTCATTTCCCTTTCATGTAAATATAGTAGGTCTGGAGCTGGAGTGGTGGCTCCATGACGTCAGGGCTAAGGCTCCCTCTCTCCCATCCTATTGCTCTACCATCTTCAACTTGAGGATTCCACCAGGTCATCCAAGAGGGCTGCAGCCATCATGTCTGCGCTCAAACTGTCAGGGAAACCACAAACCAAGAGAGTAAGGAGGGCATACTACCCCTTTAAGACTTTTCCTGGAAGAAGCACATGCAGTTTCCACTTATATCGCACTGGCCAGAATTTAGTCTTATGGCCAACTCAGCTACAACAGGAGCTTGAAATGCAGTCTTTACACCAAGCACCCACATACTCTGCTGAAATGTGAGGGTTCTATTACTATAGGCGAAGAGAAAACTAAATATTGTGGAATAACTAGCAGCCCAATCCTAAAGATTCTCTTTCCCTTCCTCTCAGGGAACAATGTCACAGAACTTATTAAGAAACATGCACTGTTCTAAGTTTTTTCAGGTCGATTAAATCATTTAATCCTCAAAATAGCACTATAAATAAGGTTCTATTATCCACATTTCACAGATGAGAAAATCAAAGCACAGAGAAGCGAAGTAACTTGCCCAAGTTTACACAGCTAGGAAACGGCAGAGCTGGCATTTGAACCAGACAGTCTGGTTTATCCACTATGCTATAGTGCTTGCTGTCTACTCTACTTCAGAATATTTTCAGTCCTCTATGTGAGGCAATGGAAAAGGCTTTATCTACATAAGGGAGATATTGTGTTTTTATTCAGAAAGCAAATGAGCAGAAGGTATAAGGAAAATACATCTACTGATAATTCCAGGGAGTCACTTATACTTCTTTTTTTAAGACCAACATGAGTATAATGAGTGAGACAAAGCTTGATATCTGAACACAGGATTCAAATGCCCAGCATTTGGTCATTCCAACATTTAATGAACAAGCATATAAACTAATAACAATGTGGAATAAAATGAAATTCCAACCAAGCAAGGGCTCACTACCAGACACATATAGAAGCCAACACCATGAGGCTAACTTTTGAGAAAACAAAGAGCTTTATTGCGAGGTCAACCAGCAAGGAGCTAGGAGGCAAAGCCTCAAATCTTCCTCTCCAATCCAAGGTTCAGGGTGAAATTTAAGGAGTTAGGGGCTACTAAGCTGCAGCTGGGGCCATGTAAGCTGATTGGCTAGTCTCGGATTAGTCCATAATCAGGCTGCTTGGGCTGCTGGAAGCCAGATTTTCCTTACTGAAGGCCATCTCGCTTCATCAAGTGCTCAGATGGCAACATTTCTGAAGATTTTGGTTCCAGGGTCATCCTGCGGCTATGGGTTCACACCTGACACATGCGTAGTGCTATCCCTGTTATTGAGCAAGGTTAGATTCTTCAAAAAACTGTTTTAAGGAAGCAAAACTAGTTTAAGTTGGTCGATGTTTTATGTGCTGTTTCAAAAACAAAAAGACACCTGAGAACAAGATGGACTCTGTGTGGTGAACAGGGACCTCAAACCAAAATGGAGTCAAACAGCCATGATGGGACTGGATGAAGTCAGGTACCCTGTTCTCAGAAAAAACACAGAATGCACTCTTAAGCTAGTCTCCGCTGAAGTTCCTGAATTTACAAATTGCAGAACAGCCATGTGGACCTAACCAATGAAACTGTGACCTGTGCCAACCAATCAGGATTAAGCAGGCTTGCATCCCTGATTTGTATCAGTGGACCTAGCTTGAATCCCTCATTTGCATAAATAGATGTGAGTGGGAACTGGTGACCTGGGCGGGAACTTTTTCCATAAAGGCAGTCCCCTTTCCTTTGTTCTCCCGGAGCATGCTTGCGATTTGCTACTGAGATCACGCCTCTCCAGTTTGCAAACTGTATGAGTAATAAAACTTTCCTAACTAAATTCTTGTATGGCAGAGGTTGTTATTGACAACGACAACAAGAGATGGGAAATCAAACACATTTACATTTTCTCTCTACAAGCCCCACTAAAACAGCAGTAAGGCGATTCTTGTGAGCCATAAACCCACGAGAACAAAAACAAGGGGAAGGAGAGTGGTAACGAAATGGTAGAAGTTATAAAGCAGATGGGCAGGGAATAGCTGACGGTAGACTCAAACACGCTGAATCCTAGACAGTCACGAAGAAAGCCAAAAAAGCTACCAGATGTTGTCCCCCACACACAACTCTCCAAACGCTCAGGACTAAAAACCGGAGGACCATTTAACGGCCTATCTAAGAAACCACTACATCCCAAGACTACCACCCTGGTCTGCACATCCCCACCAATTTGTCGCCCCTCACCTCAGCAACAGATTAGCAGTTTGTACTCTGAAGAGGGCAAGCAGAGAGTCTGACTTAGGAGAAATCAGGCATAGTTGATGGTGGAGTGCTGAAACAGAGGAAATGAGTGACTGTCGGCATAACAGATGTGGACCTCCTAAGCCCTCTTTCTCTCCTCTGCCACCACCCTAGTCTCAGGGAACATCATCTCTCACTCTAAAAACCTCCTAACAGATCTTCCTGCTTCTACACTTGCCTACCCACAAGTCCCTTCTCCAAGCAGCTAGAGGATCTTTAAAAAAAATGTAATTAAGATTACACTATTCCTCTGCTTAAGATTTTTAAGTGGCTGCTTCAGAATAAAATCATACCCCTTTCTGAGGTCTTCAAGGCTCTGCATGATCTGGCATCTGCCTTTCTCTCCACCCTAAGCTGGAAGCACTTTGCCCTGAATCACTATTAGACACACTGGCCTCTCTCTTACTCCTTGAACTTGCCAAGTTTGTTCCCACGTTGGGACCGTTTCAACAGCTGTCTTCCTTTCTAGAATCACTTTTTGCAAGGTAGCCTCTTCATCATTCACTTCTAGGTTCAAGTGTCACCTCCTCAAAAAAAGCCTTTCCTGACCATTCCATTTAAACTATCTGCTGTGTCCACCCCTCATTGCTTCTTCATAACACTTATGACCCTCTGAAGCCATTGTATATATTTATCAGCCTGTTGTCTGTTTCTCCCTATGTAAGGTTTAAGACTAACACTTTTTCTGACTCATTTTCCTGAGTAGCCTCAGCACCTATGTCCTGCATTCATATTTGTTAAATGTGAGAGAAATAAAAGCAGCACCTGGCATTGGAAACTGATCTGACACTTACCCTTAAGGCTTCAGTGTGGTTAAGAACTAGACATGGAGTTCCCCAGTAAAACATAACAATCCGACAGAATACCGCCCTCAAAGTGGCTGTGTGATCATGAAGTGAGACAACAGGCGAGATCACTTAATAATCTTCTCCAGACAGATAAAAACAAGATCACTATGCAAACTACAAAAATACCAAACTTTCTCCTCTCCCAACAAGTAAAACTGGTGCTTTTTTTACCAAACACAGATACAGCCTTGCAATTTCCTTCCCTTCTCCTACATAAGATGTATTAAGATACCCAATCTTATAATTACCTCCACTTCCTGACAGCACCCAAAACAGAACGAATCTCCATTTCCTTGAACCCTCCCCTCAAATCATCTAATACAAGCCCAGATCGTATAAGAAGAGATTTCTAACGCTGTTATTGAAAATGACCCATGGTTCCCCAAAGTGTGTTCTCCCTCTTTGCAATGAGTGATAAACCCAACTTTCTGACTACGGGTGTGTTCCTGGTGGGCTTTGGCCAGGAGAATACTGACAAATGAACGCCACTCGAAATAGCTCATAATCTAGGGGCAGATTCTCTATCGTGCGCAATAATTTCTCCATTCACTTAACCTCTTCTGAACCTCCTTGTGCTTAGTTGAAGAGTATATTCCCTCAACCAAAGGTTATCTTTGTTCTTTGTTCTAAACCAGAATAACAATGCTACTGCCATTCCCACTCCATCTATCCTCTCATCTTCTTAAAACAGGAGAGGAAGAAAATCCATTTACGAAACTCGCTTCTTAACGCAAGCTATCCTTTCGGTAACCCCTCTCTCCCCAAAGGAATAATTCATGGTGTTCCTTTTTCTCTTAGCTGATTTTTATTCCTCAGTTTTAATGTCTCACTTGTTTCCCTCCGTCAGCTTCACATCCCCTTTCGTTTTCAGTTCTCTGATCAAACTCATTTAACGGTTCAGGCATATAAAGTTCCTCTGCTTTTTTTCTCACCCCCAACATAGGCGATAAATACAACTACAAACCCTTTTGCACACTCTCTGTGGCCTTGCCCTCTGTCCGGCACCTTCCAACGTTCGAACTACAACCCCCCCTTTGCCTAAATTCTGTGGCCCCAAAGCTTGCCTCTTTTTCCAAACCAATCCTTGTCCTATAATCTACATCAACCCGATCAGTCACACACATTCAATTAGAGCCTTGAGCCTGAATTTCATACTCAATCCCCGGCCATAGCCGAAGCCACGCCCCGCCCCGCCCCCTGACCCAGGCCCGCCTGCATTCCGCCGCCCTAACCGGTTTAAGTGGCCAGCACCTCCACCAGCCCTGTCCAGTCCTGGATAGCGGACATTCTCATAGTCAATGGCGCCCCGAGGCCATATCTAAACATCCACCTTCATCCCGTCCCCTTACTTTCATCATCCTGGCACCTTTCCCCGCCTCCTGCCGCAACCCGCCCCCAGTTCCATCCAGTCCGCGATCCCGGCCGGCCCCGCAGCCAATCCGCGCTCTGAATCCAGACGCCAGGTCCATCCCCGCCCAGGCTCCGCCTCCTGGGCCGAATCCCGAGAGCCAAGTCCTCGGCCCACGCGGCCTCGTGAGCACAGGGCCACTGGCGGCGTAAGGGAGGTGAGTGGGCGCGCGGCTGGGCGCTCCGCTGCGGGGTGAGGGTTCCGGGCGGGCGAGCGGGCGGAGTCCGGGGAGCGCGGCCCCGAGGCAGCGAGGAGGGCAGGGGCCCCTGCTGGAGCGGCGCGCCGGGCGGGGCGGGAGCAGAGCCGGGGCCGCGTTTCCTTCAGGCCTCGGCCGAGGCCCGGGGCGGGGTCCCTGCCCCGAGCCCTGGCGGACGGCGGCGGCGGCTGCAGAGGGTCCGCGCGGGAATGACAGCGTGTACTCTGGAGAGAGTGCCACCGAGGTGACTGGCCTTCTAGGGTGGGACCCCGGACCCCGGTCATCGTCTGCCCCGCGGCAGTTTTGGCATTTTGAAGACAGTGTGGGAAGGTAACGCCGTCCCCAGTTCATCCTTAACAGGATTTTTAATAAAAGAGGAAACAGAGGCTGTTAACTTGCCACGTAAGTGAAGCTTAGTGGAATCCGCAGTTTTTAGAGAAAAAAGAAGAGCAGTCCCATCTGCCTCTGGAGTCCGAGCAGCTGCAGGCTCGTGCAGTCGTCTCTCCGGCTCGCGGCCCCGGGGCTGCGCGAGGAGACTTGGGGCAGCCGGCTCCGCTCTCGCCAGGCTGCAGACCAGCCGTCAGAAGGCTTCGCTCACGGTGCGCAGGACCTGAGCCCTGCAGGCCTCCGCCCCTCGGCCGCCCTGCCTCCCTCCGGAGAAGGCCCCTCCCACCTCCTCCCCGTATGCACAGTGGTTATAAGTTGATCCTGTGGCTTAAGTCCAGTGTTCAAACTTTTACATCTCGCTTTGCTTTGCTTACCTTTTACTCTGAATCTGCCTGCAACAGTTCATCAGTCTTCTCAATATCTGGTCGCTCCAAATATGCCACGTATCCTTTAAACAGTCTACTCCAATGATTATAAATAGGCAGTTTATTGTTCTACTGATCATGCATATCTGAATATGGAGTTTATCTTATGTATAATATGCCATAATCAGGTTTACTAGGTCACCCTGATTCACAGTTGCCTGATTTTCTTCGCAGAACATTGTTTTTATGGAGAAACTAGAAAACTATAGTGAAAATATTATTTAGAATTAAAAACCATTTACCTTTTGATTTTCTTCCAACTTTTCAGTGGCATCCAGATTTTTTTTTTTATTTAGCTTATTGGTGAATATACATTTGGGACGTTAATTGCGTTAGGAAAGTCCTGCTCAAAAAATTGTTTATTTAAAGTACAGAAGAAAAATAGCTGCAGAGGTTCTGAATCTGTATCTAGCAGCCTGCTTAGATTTCTCTGAAGCTGTTTTTTCACTGATGCCCCCACAATTCCTTCCATGATGAGATTACCTAGTGAGACAGTAATGAGGGAGAAGGAAAGAGAGCCCAGATCTGGGTGCTGAGGAGTACCCTCGTTTCATGGTAGGTTGGGGGAGAAGGAAGAGGAAAATGTGGGATTGTAGGATGTTTCTACATACTGTTTCTACGGGCTGTTTCTGGGATGAGACACAGCTTGTCCAGCGGTATCTAAAGCTGCAGATTGCTCCAGGAAAGTGAGAATTGTGAAATGTCTCCTGGATTTAACAATACAGAGGTCAAAATCGACTTGAGAAAGAGCTGCCTCTGTGGAGTAATGAGTATAAAAGTCAGATTGTACTAGGTTGAGTATAGATTGAGGACAAGGAGACAGCTAATAAAATGATACCTTTTTCCTTTTCGTTTTTTGCTGAGGAACATTCACCCTGAGCTCACATCTGTTGCCAGTCTTCCTGCTTTGTTTTTTTAATTTCAGATGCCACCACAGCATGGCCACTGACAGATGAGTCATGTAGATCTGTGCCCGGGAACCGAACCCAGCCCGCCTAAGCGGAGTGCGCCAAACTTAACCACTAGGCTACTGGGGTGGTCCATAAATTGATATCTTTTTAAAAGTTTTGCTTTCGAAAGAAAGTAAGTAACAAGGAAAGTTTTGATTTGAAGAGATGAGCAACAGGGAGGAGAAGGTAGAGTCAAGAGTTTTATTTTTTATCTGTATTTTTTGTTTGTTTTTATTGTTTTTTCAACTGGCAGAGACTTGAGCAAGGGAAGCTGACTGACTCTATAGGAGAAAAAGGTAACAGTCAGTGGAGCAGGGTCTCTGCAGAGGTGGGCGAGAATGAGCTGTGAGTGTGGGAGGGCGGACCATCCTTTTGTAGCAGGGTCACTTCCTTTCTTATAATAGGAAGGAAGATAAAAGGATTTTTTAGGTTTGGTGTTTACCTTGAGAGAGTTCCCATCTGATGCCTTCTGTTTTCTCTGTGAGAGGAAACAAGATCATCTGCTTTGACTAAAGAGGGTTTTAGGTTAGAGTGGTGCGGGGAAAAAAATTAAAATAATCATCCTGGACTATAAGAGAGAATATTGCCTGTCCTCTTAGGGTTTTCGACTGGGCCTGAGAATTAAAGTGACATAAGACAGGAGAAAAGCACACAAATTGATTATAAGTTCTATGTGACACAGAAGATTTCATAAGAAAATGAAGACCCAAAGAAGTGGCAAAACCAAATGCTTTTATACCAGCTTGAACCAAGAGAGACAATTGTGGAAAAGTACCTGAAATGTATGAGGAGGCTAAAGAGGATAAGAATTATTCTAACAAAGTCTGTTTATACAGCCTTCTCAGCCTCAACTCCGTGTCTAAGAATGTCTCTTTTCTCCTGGTACAGGGAGGGCATCTTTCACATGGGAATTTCATCTACTGTTTTCAGGAGAAAGGGGGAGATAAGGATTGCCCCTTTTGCCTCTGCTGCTTTAGCTCAAATTAATCATTAGGCCAAAGTGGCATATTTTGAGATGCATATTCTGCCATCCTTCACCTATAAAATATAGTAGAAATGCTGGAGAGTGTTGGGGGTCAGTTTGAGATTAATGCCCATGAACTTGTGGTGAAACCAGTCGTAGCCTGCGTGACTTTCTCCAGCAGTCCACAGCTTCTGGGACCGTAGGAGAAACAGACTTTAACTGAGTTCATCCAGGGTGAGGATTTTTAAAACAGATGAAAAGACAGACTTGGGGTGGGAGGGGTGGTTAGAGCATTGTCAAGAACCTTATTGGGATGGTAGAACTGGCATCTAAACTGGAAAATAAAAGATGAGGGCTGATTGGGAAAAGGAGAGGCAACCTCTTAGAGATCTTGGTGATATTGAAGAACAGCAATAGTTGGAATAATTACACAAATTGAAAGGACAGTAGTTTATGGTCAAAGAGCAGATTGCTTCAGTTAATTACTTTGGAATTAGACCAGATTGAGGTTATGGCAAAGTGCAGGGTGTGATGGTAGGAGAGAGTGACTAAGGTGAAATGGATTAGAAGCTCAGTGGACATGGGGATGTGTCAGTTGTTGGAAGGGTTATCTCTGAAGACATTGAAATTACCTGGGATGATCACAGTCCTTTGAGTTGAGGAGAAAGCTGTGTGCCTAATGACACAGTCCTTAATGAATGACCAGGCGTTATCACCAGGTCAAAAGAACATCAGTGAGGCAGAGGAGGGAACTAATAATCTTGCAATGGGAAATGGACAGCAAGAGGTAGGTGGGGCGTATAAAAAAAAGCCAACACAGCAGAAGATGGATGTGGTATCTTCAGGGAACAGTAAGGTTTGAGTAAAGCAAGAACCCTGTGAGAACATAAAGTTATAATGGAATTTGCTGATTATGGTGCAGCTGTTTCAAAAGACAAAGTGGAAGGTTTGGAAAGTGGAAAAGAAGTGAAGAGCTGGGTCAGTTGCCAGGTAGTACATTGCATTCAGAGGTAATGTGCTGTAGAAGACAGGTAGGGGAGAGAATGTGGGATTTATGCTTTGGAATTTCCAGATGAAAGCAGGTGGATTTAGTGTCAGTTCCCTAAGGAGAATGGCCTGGTGGCCAGAGGGCATAGCTCACCCTCAGTGGGGTGAAATCTCCCAAGAGCTGCAGTTTGAGGTCATGCTGACAACCCAGTGACTTACAGTACCTTCTGAGATTACCTTCAAACTAATGATTCATTTGTTTTGGAACATGGGGAAACTGAGGTTCAACAAGTCAGTGACTTGTCTGAGGATAGAAACCTGTTTTTAGGGTCTGGCCCCGTGGCCTAGTGGTTAAGTTCGACACACTCAACTTCGGCAGCCCCCTTCGGTTCCCAGGCACAGACATACACCACTCGTCAGTGGCCATGCTATGGCGGCGACCCACATACATATAGAGGAAGACTGGCAACAGATGTTAGCTCAGCAGCAATCTTCCTTGAGCAAAAGAGCAAGATTGGCAACAGATTGTTACCTCAATGCCAATCTTCCTCACACACACACACACAAAAAGGCTGATGTGATGTAGAATGGGTAAGAGGCTGTCAATTAAGCTGAGGTTTTATTGACAAGGTGAGGATTTTATATTTCACTTTTTAATAAACATCCAATATATTGCTTTTCACATCCAGCGCTTTCTGAAGCCTTAACATTTTGGGAACTTAAAGAGATTCATAGCTAGCTTCAGTGGTCCCTTTGAATCCATAGAGTATAGCTCTTTTTCTAAAGTTTAACTATTAGAGATAGAGGAAATGCCATTCACTGACAGAACACTCAGAGTAAAACCCTATGAGATGATTCCGTTTACCTGAACATTTTTAGAAAGCTGAGTTTTCTTCTACTTCTAAGTGGCAGTATAATAATAGAATTTCCTATTGCTTTGATCTTCCTCCATTTACCCACGATTGATGATATCCCTACAGGTAGAAAAGTAATTCAGAATGCACGCCTATTATGTAACTGGAATCTATTGAAATGGCTTCCTAGCTATCTATGGAAATGTTGAGGGAAGTATTATTTCAGAAAATAACCTAAGATTCTTTCATATGTTTTTTATATTTATCAAGGACTTAACCATAATCCTTCTAAAATAATTTTTTCTTTCTTTTTTTTTTTCAGTGATGAAGATTGGTCCTGAGTTACCATCTGTTGCCAATCTTCCTCTTTTTCTTTTTTCTCCTCAAAGCCCCAGTACATAGTTGTATATCCTAGTTGTAGGTCATTCTAGTTCTTCTACGTGGGATGCCGCCACAGCATGGCTTGGTGAGCAGTGTGTAGGTCTGTGCCCAGGATCCAAACTGGTGAACCCCGGGCTGCTGAAGCAGAGCACGTGAACTTAACCACTTGCCATGGGACCAGCCCCTCATTTTCTAAATAATCTGTTTCTAAAAACTTTAATTTACTGCTACAAATTGTGCTTTTACTAGTGACTGTTATCCAGACAATTCTGAAATCTGAGTACTTCTTAGATTGAAATATTCTGGATTTTACAGCTGCGAGAAATGGAACTTTTACTTACTGTAGTTTAATGCAGTTGACTAAATAGAGCCTAATTTTTTTAATTCACAGTGTCCTTTCAGATCCCTAGTTTAAAATGGCATATGCATAAATCTGTATAAGGTAATGAGGAGTCTATTAGAATGATTTGAATGATTCTGGTGATGAGATTATATCACAGAAAACACCTAGCAAAAACTTATATATATATTTTATATAAGCTGGTGGTCTGTCAGTTAGCTGCAGGTGTCTGATAGTGATGTAAATATCACACATTTACTCCTTTTAAAAACTTTTCTTTATCCTGTAGCATAGTTTTGGCCCAGAGGAGACTCGGCTCCCTTGAAAGTAGAACTAAATTCCTGAAGACAATTTATTCTTCAAAAATCCTGGGACTCTCTACTTCTGCTGTAGGTATTGCTTAATCACTTACATATTGTACATATTCTGCTATGTCAAAAAAAGATGGAATTTTTCAAATACTTTATAAGTATTTTATGGGAGTGAATATTTCTGTTATGTAAACTGAGGTCGTCTCTTTCATTGGCTAGAACTGACATTCACTGAGCAACTGCTTGCCTGTCTGTATCAGGACTAGTGCTGGGCATTGTGTATTCATTATCTTATCTTATCTTTACAAAACTTTTCAAGTTAGGAATTGTTATCTTCCTGTTTCACAAATGAGAGAGTGGAAGCTTAGATAGGTTTAGTAACTTGCTCAAGGTCACACAGCTTGTAAGTGGCATAACCAGAATACTACACTCACCTCTGTCTAGTTTGAGAGGTCTAAAGAGCTGGCTCTGTATACTCAAGAAAGGATAGTATAGTGACTATAAGTGCAGGCCCCGTGACTTCCAGTCTATAGGAAATATGGCAGATTGAGGACCAGGTTATGTGACATGGAAAAGCAAACAAATCTAGAATGTGGTTCATAACCACAGGGTGGGTAACTGACCCGTTTTCTTCAACAAGTGGCATGGGGGAAAAGTGGGAGGGAGTGTTTCAGAGGGACTGCTCTGGGATGAAAAGAGGCTTAAGAACCACAACCAGTAACATGATGTGTGGACCTTGTTGAGGGGCTTGGTCCAATCAAAGTGTAAAAAGACATTTTTAAAGACAACTGGAGAAATATGAATGTGGATTGAGTATTAGATGATACCAAGGAATTATTATTAATGATATGATAATGACATTGAAGTTGTATAAGAAAATGTCAATATTTTTTAGATATGTATACCAAGTATATTGCTGTAAAATGACTTAAGCTCTCAGATTTGCTTTAGAACTAGTCATCAATAAAAAACAAAAAGAAAAAGGAGAGAGATTAAGCAAAAGAGGCAAATCCTGATAATTTGAATCTAGGTAACATGTATATGAGTGTTTTGTATTATGTTGAATCATATGAACTTGTTATTTTTGTAGGTCAAAAATGGGTGAATGTTGCCAGTTTGAAATTGTTCAACCTAATTGTAATCTCTCAACTTTTATATAGGTTTGAAATTTTTATAAAAACCATCATCAACTTCTTCCTGTACACATAAACACTATAACTTCTACCTTGTAAACGCCTTGAATTCTGTCTCCTCTTGATACCACCCTGACTACCTTGGTCCAGGTCCTCCTCCATGCAGAGAAGTTGGTTGAAGCCAGGCAGTGGGTGCAGTCACGTAGGGTGGTCTCATGAAGCCACAGTACAAAATTGAGGCTGCTTGTGTGCAGAACCATTAGCTGCAGAGCTCTGTTAGAATGTACATGCCCAAGACCCATCATAAGAGAATCTGATTCATCTGGAGTGTATTGCAGGTGATTCTGGATGTACATCCCGGGTAAGAACCACTGACAGTTCATTATTCAAATCTGCAGATTGTCTGGGACAGAATTCAACTCTGTCCATCTTTGACAACCACGTCAGAAAAGTCCCTACTTTCCTATTTATCAGAGTCTTTGCAGTTAAATAGTCACGCAGGTAAATAAGTATTCTTCCTGCTGTTGGGCAAATGATAAAAGCAGATGATCAGTGTATCAAGAGTAGTAGTGATAAGTTTAAATCAAGAAAGGCTTATTAGAACCAGCCAGACTATTTACTGTAAACCTGTTTTTTCACTGGAAAATTCTTCTCATCCATAACTTCATTAATATTGAAAACTTACTCTACAAGTTACCTCTGAGGAAGGGAGCATAATGGGGGATGGCTGCACTTTATCTGGATCATTTGCTTTTCTTACCAAAAAAGTTTCATTTTTATTGCTTCTGTAATTTTAAATAAATAATATTTTAAATGTTAAGAAAACAATTACTGCTATAGAGCAAGAAAAGAATAAGAGGCACCCAGGATGAAAATCACTATCTATCCCCTATTTTAGCACTTAGATCTTAAAGGTATAGAAACTGGAAGATAAAATTTATATAATCCTCTGGTGCCACAAAACCAGAGAACAAATTAATAGATAGATGAGAGAGAGACAGGAAGAGAAAGATAGAAGGAAGGAAGGGAAGAAGAAGCATGGAAAGAAGGAAGGAGTCATTGTTTTCGAGAGATCTCATGGAGCGCCAACTCCCACTATCTGATAGTGTCACCCTTTTTTGGTCTAGTCTTCATTTAAGGTTTAGTCATTCAGATTGTAATTCGTAGCCCTTTGGTTTTCTCCTCTTCTTCCATTAATAGCTTCCTGACTGCTTATCCTTAAAATAGCCTTCCTAAATAGGAATTCTCAGGGAAACTATTCTATGTGATACTGTAATGGTTGGTACATGTAACACATTTACATAGAACACCAAGAGTAAAAGTGATGCGGGCTTGGCAAGTTGAGGAATCCAAAGAAAGATTTCTTGGACTCTCAAGGTCTGATAGTAGTGCTCTGTGGGGACCTGAAATTGGCCACCCCAAGATATGTCTCTTTGGCATCAGGATTATTTGAGGCTCATTGCTTTTGATAAACTGGGACAGGCAAGGAGGCTCTGAGGAATGGAACTTGCCCCTTGTTAGGACACGTTTACATTTGTAAGGTAAATCTCTATCTATAAAAGGTGCCTCCCTCTCTGTACCAGGAAGAAGAAAGGAGATGACCTTCTCTCTAAAAACTCTTAATCAATACCAAAGGCAAGGACTTAAAATCTGCATTTTATTGTGCTAGTCTGGTAACCTCCTGTAACTGACTTCCCTCCCCCTCCCAACTTTGGCATTCCTTAAGGATTAAGCATCTTTCCTTAGGCTAGGAACTGATTGCCGAGCTCACCTGTGACCACCCAGCTCCAGACAATCCACTTGCCTCCTGCTACGCCCACCGAGATAGCAGACCATTACCTGCTGTGTCCATCAAGCACTGTGCCAACAGGGCAATCTTGTGACTATTGTGGGAGGGACATTTCAATCACATGTGAAACACCCCGTTTGGGGGCTATATAACCACTCTGTGCACCCCACTTCTTCGGTGCCCTTTCTTCCTTCGGGAAGAAAGACCCCGGGCCATGGTTCCTCATAAAGTTTTGGTAATTTTCTCTTGCTATTCTGTCTCATGTGAATTTAATTCGTTCTCCAGCTAGAAGAACCCCCATTTGGGGAGAGGAAATGTCCTCCTCCCCTACAGCTCTTTTTTCTTTTTCTTTTTTTTTTTAAAGATTTTATTTTTTTCCTTTTTCTCCCCAAAGCCCCCTGCTACATAGTTGTATATTCTTCGTTGTGGGTCCTTCTAGTTGTGGCATGTGGGACGCTGCCTCAGCGTGGTTTGATGAGCAGTGCCACGTCCGCGCCCAAGATTCGAACCAACGAAACACTGGGCCACCTGCAGCTGAGCGCACGAACTTAACCACTCAGCCACGGGGCCAGCCCCAGTGCTCTTTTTTTCAGAGAATAGCATGAAGTAGCATGGGACAGGACCCATGGGCAGTGAAGAGCTGCAATGGGTTGAGGTAGGGCTAAATTTATAAGGCATAGGTATGTGAGTTATCTCTTTACAAGATAAAGGAAAGATTATGTTTTAAAAAAAGTCATTAAAATGGTAATCGCGCATGTGGGGTCTGGTTATTGGGTGGGCCTATAACTTTGGATAAGAATCAGATCGGATCAGGTCAGGACATCCTATGCTGCCTGGAGGATGATATAGATTGGTATGTAGGGCAGGATGCCTTGAGCTTTTCTCCCTGGGGCAGCCTTGATCCTCATCAAAACCTAAATATAAACTGTGGGTGCTGGGTGATAATGATGTGACAGTGTTGCTTCATCTATTTTAACAAATGGATTACTCTGAGGGGATGTTGGCTGGGGAGTCTGTGGGGGTGGCAGGGGGGTATTATGGGAATAATTCTCTGAACTTTATGCTCAATTTTGCCGTGAACTTAAAACTGCTCTAAAAAATTGCCTATTATTATTTTTTTTTTAAAAGGTCTTCTTGAATTTACATGCCCACCAGAAAAGCACAAAAACATTTATTATATAGCAATTAGGACAAAAACTTTCCCTTCTCCTTCAATCTGTCCTTCCCTAAAGAAATCACAGCCCTCTTTTTTGATGTGAAAAACGTTATCTGTTGTAGATTTAGTCCATACCCACATCCTCTTACCTGCTTTGGTGTTGTCAACACAAAGAATCCATAACCAACCTATAAATCAAAATTGGGGTGAGTTTATTATGAGCCAGAGTGAGAATTATAACCTGGGAAGGCCTGGAAGGCATTCTGGAGGAGGTTGGTTTTCAGTACAGTCTTATATCTTTGTAGAAGGAAGAACATACATTAAACACACCCAGGATAAGTTTTCATCAAATTTTCAAAGAGATATTCAGTTGCAAATTAGCAGGTCAACATGACCATGATGTCAACAAAGGGACTAATCCAGGCGATACCAATAGAGGGGAGGAAGGGAAGTATGCATTCTTTGCTTTAATGGTTAAGCTGATGTACAATGTATGTTTGATAGGCCATAAGCCAGGCTTTTTTAATTGAATCAGTTTTGAATGGGAATAGTTACCCCATATACCTCCATACGTGAAAATCTCTCGTCAGTGTAAAGTTACAGTCATTCATCCTTAATAGCAGGGATACCTTCTGAGAACTGTTAGGCGATTTTGTCTTTGTGCAAATATCAGAGTGTACTTTCACAAACCTAGATGGTACAGCATAGTACACACCTAGGTTATATGATACTAATCTTACGGGACCCCTGTCATATATGGGGTCTGTTGTTGTCCAAAACATAATTATGCAGTGCACGATTGTCTTCAACCTTCTTGTATCTAAGAGAATCTTTTCCACTATGAATTTAACTCATTTAATCATCATAACAATTGCATGGAGTAGGCATTCATTTTCCTTTTTAATAAATGAGGAAACATTTCAGTAACCTGCCTACTATCACACAGGAGTTTTGTTATTTAAATTTGAACTAAGATCTCCCTGGCTTGAAAGCTCTTTGCATTAAACAAGCTTGAATATTTTAATTTTAATTAGAATGTAGGCATCTATTACAGAGCACAGAGCTTGGCAGGTCTGTGAGGGACTGTGTACAGGCTCGCCCCAAATCTTGCTTTACACCTCTTCTTGGTTTAATTGCCTGGCAGAAAGTACCTGCCTGTCAGTCTCCAACCCTAATTTCTATGAGCTATTCTGATTGGTTTGGGAGTGGGGGAAGGTGAATCGGATTACACAGTCTAGAAACCCAGAAGGGCTCACTTCTGTGAATTTGAGTGGGGGCAGTAAACTCACTGCCTACCAGCTTACTCACATCAGATCTTTGCTTGAACTCAGTTTTCAAAGAGAATAAATCAGACTGTTTTTTTCTTGACCTGACTCTCTTTCCAGGTATTCCGGCTGCATATTTACCTGTTCTGTCAGATCTCAAGGTTAGAGAAACCCATGTTTCCAATGTTAAAAAACAAAATTCATCTGAGTAAATTTTAAAGATCTTGTTGGCTTTATTCAGTGATTCTGGAGTCGGGCAGCGTCCCATCTAGCAGGTAGAAAGGAGCTCTGAGGAACTGTGCAAAATGAAAGACTTTTATAGGCAGAAGGAAGTGGGAACAAAGAAGGTAGACGAGCAAAAAGTGGATTGATTATGGCAAGGTCACCTTTTTGTTTTATTGATAGGAGAGAACAAAGCAGAAGTTATAACCAGTTCAAAGGAAAAGTTGAAAAGCACAAATTTATATGCAGTGGAGAAATTGAATGCAAATAAAGTCAAAACTGGTTTTTGCACAGGGTGGAGGGAAGTCCATCAAAACTCTAGGAGCAAAGTTTGCATGCCTGTCAGTTACCTTGGTTTACAAAGGTGCAAATGAGTCAAAGACCAGCGCTAGCCCTGCCAGAATCAGCCCTGTAAGGGTGTGCTATAGCCACTGCTTAGTTTTCCATTGAAGTACACATATTTTCCTACAATATATTATCTCTCAGAGGGGATCAAAATTCCTTCCCCTTCACTCATTTGTTTAGTCAACAAGTATCAAATAACTACAACATATCAGGCACAGTAATTATAAAGTAAAGCAACTAAACATGTGTCGCTTAAAAGTTCCAGGTAGGGGACCCGCCTGGTGGCGCAGCAGTTAAGTTCACACATTCCGCTTCGGCAGCCGGGGGTTTGCCGGTTCGGATCCCAGGTGTGGACGTACACACTGCTTGTCAAGCCATGCTGTGGCAGGCATCCCACATATAAAGTAGAGGAAGATGGGCATGGATGTTCTCTTGGGGCCAGTCTTCCTCAGCAAAAAAAGAGGAGGATTGGTGGCAGATGTTAGCTCAGGGCTAATCTTCCTCCAAAAAAAAAAAAGAAATAAATTTAAAAAAAAAGAGAGGAAAGTTCCAGGTAAATATGTGCTCCTCTGAGTTCATTATGATTGGATTTTTCTGTCCCTACTTTGCATGTCCACTTCTGAGTTTTACTTTCAGTTCTTCTACCATTACAGGTACATTCTGTTGTTTTCCTATGCCATCTAGTGGCGAAAGAATGTAATTTGTCTGGCTTTTTGGATATATAGTCACACCTTGGAAAACATCTACAATCTATGAGATAGTTCTGTTAATATCTGCTTGCTTGAGGAGCATTTTGTCCAAAGGGAGAAAAAAGACATGATTTTCGAGTACCCTGGCAGCTCTTTTTTTTCAGTTTTTAAAGAATCTTTAATTTTTTCATAGAGTTTATTTTCTTGGAGCATTATAGGTTCAGAGCAAAATTGAGCAGTTCCCATTTACTCACTGCCCCTACATATGCATAGCCTCCCCCGTTATCCACATCCCCCACCAGACTGGTACATTTGCTACAAACAGTGAACCTACACTGACACATCATTGTCACCCAAAGTCTATAGTTTATGTTAGGGTTCACGGTTGGTGGTGTACATTCTGTGGGTTTTGAGAAACGTATAATGACATGAATCTGCCTTTATAGTATCATACAGAATAGTTTCGCTGCCCTAAAAGTCCTCTGTCTACCTATTCATCCCTCCTCCCCCTAACTCCTGGAAACCACTGATCTTTTCACTGTCTCCATGATTTTGCCCTTTCTAGAATGTATATAGTTGGAGTCATAAAGTATGTAGCCTTTTCAGATTGGCTTCTTTTACTTTGGAATATGCATTTAAGGTTCCTCCATGTCTTTTCAAAGCTTGATAGCTCATTTCTTTTTAGCACTGAATAATATTCCATTGTCTGGATGTACGACAGCTTATTTATCCATTCACCTACGGAAGGACCTCTTGGTTGCTTCCAAGTTTTGGCAATTATGAATAAAGCTGCTGTAAACATCCATGTGTAGGATTTTATATGGACATAATTTTTCAACTCTTTTGGGTAAAATACCAAGGAGTTGATTGCCAGATTGTACATGTACAGTAAGAGTACCTTCTAAATAAAAGTCTTGGGGCTGGCCCCATGGCCTAGTGGTAAGTTTGGCACACTCTATTTTGGCAACCCAGGTTCAGTTCCCAGGCACAGACCTACACCACTCAGCAGTGGCTATGCTGTGGCAGTGACCCACACACAAAATAGAGGAAGATTGTCAACAGATGTTAGCACAGGGTGAATCTTCCTCAGAAATAAATAAATAAAAGTCTTTTGTAAGATATAGGTGTTGTAAATACTTTCTCTCATTTTGTGACTCATCTGACAACTATTTAAGAGATATTTCAGCCCACTGAATGGTATTGTGGAGGATGAAAATAGACAACTTTTTCCTCTACCCTCCTAGGTTTTCTAGCTGAGGCCTTGAGAATTAGACTGACAAAAAGACAGATTAAAACAAGAGTAAAAACAGATTTCATTAACATGTGCATTGCACATAATAAACACAGGAGAACTCAGTTATGAGTGACTCAAAGGGGTGGTAAGAACTTGGGCTTCTATAGCAACTTAACAAAGAGCAGTAAATTTGTAGAGAAGTGACAAGACAAAGGAAAAGGAGTTTAGGAGTGAAAGGTAGGGTTGTTTTAATAAGCTTGATTGTATAGATTCCTCTGGTGCTGTCTCAGCTGATAAGAGTCTAGAAATGTCTTTGGTGATTAAAAATGTCCTGCCTACCCTAGTAGAGAGGAGGAGGCAGAGTTTTTCTTGTGTCTGCTGCTTATTACCTTCAGCTCAAAATGTCCTTATATGAAAGTGGCATATTTTGGGGTGACTTAAGCTGATTTCTTAGAATAGCGTAATAGATTTTTTTAAGTCAAGCAATATTTGAGTGTTCACCATGTGCTACTGCACTAAGCATTTTTATGATATCTCATCCTTGTAACTGTCCTATATTGTAAGTACCATTTTTATCTCCAATTTACCGATAAGGAAATGTAGGTTTAGAAGGGTTTAGTAATTTTCTTTACTCAGACTGTTAATGCTTTTCATCACTGTACTGTAGGTCCCTAAGCAAGATTATTGTCAATTCAATAAGTATATTTTACTGAGAATCTAATATATGAATATAAAGATTTAGATATATGTGCAAATATATGTATACTTTTTTTCTAGGCTACCTGAAAGATATGAGAAATGAGACAAAGTTCAGGTTCTAAAAGAAAACCTAAACACAGACATGTGCACACGTACCATCGAAACTGGGAAGGTAGAAGGAAAGAGATCTAGGGGAGAACAGGGGAAGAAAAGATTAATGGTAACTGGGGATCTGAGAACATTCCTTAGACATTCGATCTAATGTATATCTTGTTGGGTAGACTGTGCTTAAATAGGTGGATGCATTAGTTTGCTGTGGCTGCTATAAAAAATTACCACAAACTTGACAGCTTAAAACAGCAGAAAGTCTTCTGTCACAGTTCTGGAGACCAGAATCCAAAATCAAGGCGTCAGGAGGGCCACACTCCCTCCAGAGGCTCTAGGGGCGAATCCATTCCTTTCCTCCTCCAGCTCCAGCTTCTGGTGGCTGCAGGCATTCCTTGGCTTATGGTCACATCACTCTAATCTTTATTTATGGCCAGCATCTTCATATCTCTCTCTGCTCCATCTTCGAGGGGCCTTCTCTGTGTGTGTTTAGGCTCCCTCTGCCTCCCTCTTATAAGGATACCTGTTATTACATTTAGGGCCCACCTGGATAATTCAAAGTAGTCTCCCCATCTGAAGATCCTTGATTTAGGGGCCAGCCCCATGGCCGAGTGGTTAAGTTCATGTGCTCCGCTTCGGTGGCCCAGGGTTTTGCTGGTTCGAATCCTGGGCGCGGACATGGCACTGCTCATCAGGCCATGCTGAGGTAGCGTCCCACATAGCACAACCAGAGGCACTCACAGCTAGAATATACAACTATGTACTGGGGGGATTTGGGGAGAAGAAGAAGGGAAATTAAAAAAAGAAGAAAAAAGATTGGCAACAGATGTTGACTCAGGTGCCAATCTTTAAAAAAAAAAAATCCTTCATTTAATCACATCTATTAGGATATGAGGGTATGTGTTGCCATATAAGGTCACTTTCACAGGTTCCAGGGATTAGGATGCAGATATCTTTGGGGAGATCATTTCTGAGCCTACTACATTGGGGATGATGGAGAAGATCATATCAAACAGGAAAGAACTCAACGAAAATTATGGGAACTAGACACACCCTATCAGAGAATGGCAGGTGGTCCTCTGCTATCGAATCACTTTATGTAACAGGGTGCCTGGTCGGGGAGAAGGCTGGACATAGATTCAGGGACTTGAATGGCAGGCTGGAATTTGAATTCCAATCCATAGATTTGAGGAGTCACTGGAGATTTGAGAGCAAGATAGTAGCAACCCCTAATCTGTGTTTTACATACATAACTCTGGAGCACTGCAAATGATGGATTAGAGTCAGTATACCATTGAAGTAATTCAAGATGAGGATAACTAAGAGGTAGGATTTCATCCACGTGTTCAGAAAATACTTTTGAACACATTACCTCCCATACCCCATTGTAGGGACTGGAGATACGGCTCTGAAGAAGACAAGTCCTTGTTTTCTGAGGTTTTCATTTTAGTGAGAGAGTCAGATAATTAACAAGATCAACAATTTCAAATAGTAGTGAATGTCGTAAGAAACATCAATAGACAAACATGCTAAAATTCTCAGTGGTGTTAGTAGGAGAGAAGGGATGGCTAATGCTAAGGCAGCCCTCTCTGAGAAAGTTCTGTTTCAGTAGAGAGCGTATTGAATAGAACAACGTAAGGAGCCAGCCATGTGTAGATCTAAAAGAAGGGCATTCCAGGCAGAGGACACAGTGATTGCAAAGGCTGTTATGTCAGTTAGCTCATATCAGTAAACATTTCATTCTCACTCATGTTACCTGTAGGCTACGAGTCAGTTGTGGCTGTGCTTCAGGTTGCAGCTCTGCTCTATGTGTCTTCTTATCCCAGGATCCAGGCTAAAGGAGTAGCCCCGACATGAGACATGGTCTTCTCCTAGTAGAAGAGAGAAGAATGAGAGACCAGGCAAAACCACGCAACGGCGTTTAAAGCTTCTCCTTGACATAGTGTATGTCACATTCATTCACATGCCATTGACCAGAGCAAATCACGTGGCCAATCTCACCTACTGGAAAGGAGGAGTGAATAATTATATCGAGTAATATAATCTACGACACTTGGGAACAAACCTGTAGCATTTAAGGCATAGAAAGAAAAAAGGCTCGATGAGAATGGGGAATCTTGGTCTGTTTCGCTCACTGATATATCCCAAGCAGAAAAGTGCCTTGCACATTGTAAGTATTCAGTAAATAAGTGTTGCATGAATGAATGAAAGCCAGTGTGGTTAGACTATAAGTGAGACATGAGATTGCAGTCACTAGTAATCAATGAGTTGGCATGTAAGAGGAAACTTAATTTCACCCTTACCTTAGAATTTAGTTCTCCAGTCAGCTTTTCGCCCAACTCTGTTCAAGCAATAGGAGCCTGGGCTCCATACCTTCAGCTCTCTGTAGAGGCAGAGTGTCCACACCACTCTCCCTATTAGACTTCCCATTTAGAGAGACTTTCACAGACTGCTGTGGCCTGAGATGCTCCCTCCTTCTAAGGACAGCATTTCCTCCTGTTTTTCTGAAAGATACTCTTTTCCTCATTCCAACCATGTGTTTCAATAGGTGCTGGTATATTTATCGAGATACTCTCCAGGGGCATTGACAGGTTCCAGCTCAGGGAGCACACCTGGAAGGGCCGGGGCTTGGGGAGTCAGGTCTGGACCATTTTTTGACTGGGTGGTGAGCACATTAAAGACATCATCAAAAAAAAAGACATCATCATTTGGTCAATCATCTCTATACTTCCGACAGTCTTACTCTACGCTGTTTTCTGTAATATTTTTTCATCATACTCTTAATAACCATTTTAATATAGCACTTTTTAAATTTGGGAGGAAATGCCAGTTTGTTAGCCAAGGCTGGGCCATTCAGAGCTCTTCCGTAGAAGTTTTGAAGCTGGACCCAGAGAAAGCAACTCTTAGTTCCTCTATGGTGGTGAAAGTGTGAAGAATGACTGTGTCTTGCCTCATGTGGAGAAAGGCTAAGATTGGGTAGAGACATAGATGAAGCAGAGTCCTAGTGAGATTCAGGTCTCTGGTTTCACATACTCTTGAGCCTGACTGTACTTCTCTCCTTGTCATGCTGACATGAGCTTTCTAATAAGTTCTTTTCACCTAAACTCTCAGATTGAGTCTCTGTCTGTATGACTAAGAGATCTGGTTAACACAGCTTTGGAGCTTCAAAGGATCTATGCACTGGAATGTTTCTTACCCTCAAAGCTGGGAAAGAGTATAACAGTTTCTTTTTAGTCATGTTGGGAACAATCAAATTTCTAGGAAACTCTCAAACTGGTAATGGGTCAATAAATTACCTTTCCAAAGGGAAAATGCACAAAGTTTCTTTTTAAAATCTATATTTAAACAAAAAAGACATCTAGGAAGTGGTGTAATGCTAAGGAATACCCAAACAATCAGGGAATGAATGAGTAAAGTGATCATGAACAACCTGAAGTACTACCTACTAATTAAAAGTGAAAATTTTATGATGACTAAGAAAACTCGTAAAATGTTTGATCCTCTGGAGAGAAAAGGCAAAATATATAAAAACATTACAAATGATTACAACTATACATATCTAACTCATAGCTCTAGAAGGTAATGGATGTCTTGGCTACCCCAGCAGCCGGGCACCATATTAAAGGAGTGCCCATTATGCAGGTGCTCACTTTCTGCCCCAGCCTAGTCTTGAAGTAGCTGAGGCTTTTGGCTTCTCACGCCCGATTCTTCACATATCCAACCACTAGCTGTGCTATTTCTGTTTCTGGCCTCGTCTTGCAGTCTTTTATCTTTTTTAGACCTGACTTATAGCCTGTCTTGATTTATCAGCCTCGATTTCCCCCGCTTCAACCCGCCATTTGGGAAAACGTTCTGCACTGTCGTATCCCACCTGAATGCGTCAGGTCTCACAGGCAGAGTCCTCAAAATATATGCCATTGGAACTTAGTATGCTGGGGTTCTAGGATACTGGGGAGTATTTCTTTTTTTCATCTTTCCAAACTGTCGTTGTTCCAGCACCATTGCAGTAAACATTTTAAAAGACTTAATAACAATAAGCTTTTTCTCATCTCCACCAGGAGTGGCATCTACTGTTGATTCTGTAGAACTGCATTTTTCAGCCTCAAAAAAAAACAGATGTGCTGATTATTTCACTAGCAGTTTTGTGTTTGTAACATAGCAGGACAGTATATGAATGCCAGGCATTAGCCTACCTGGGAGCAGAAGCCACTTCATGGAGTTAGCTGGTCCAGAAATTGTATGGACCCTATAGAATTAGACTCCTGGGCTCGTACTTAATTCCCCATGGGATTCCAGGTTTATTTCCTAATACTGGATCCACTCTGAAAAGCAATTCTTAGACAGTGAGCATTTGCACCTACTGCAGAATCTTGACATCTTTGGACGTTGTAGGGTGTCTTACACATTTTCACCACTTACTCATTTCCTCGGGCTGCCTTAACAAAGTACCACAAACGAAGTGGCTTAAAGAACAAAAATGTATTATCTCAGTTTGGGATGCTAGAAGTCCAAGATCAAGGTGTTGCCAGGGCTGGTTCCTTCTGAGGGAAGTGAGGAAGAATCTGTTCGTCACCTCTCCCCTAACTTCTGGTGGTTTGCCGCAATGTTTGGCGTTCCTTGACTTGTAGCAGCATCACCTCCATCTTCATCTTCAAGTGGCGTTCTCCCTGTATGGCAGTCTGTCTCCGAATTTCTCCTTTTTATAAGTATACCAGTCGTCTTGGATTAGGGCCCACCCTAATACCCTCAACTTATAACATTGCAGTGAACCTATTTCCAAATAAAGTCACATTCTGAGGTACTAGGTGTTAACAGTTCACCATGTGAACTTTGGGGGAACAGAACTGAACCCATAATAACCACCTATCTCATTATACCTCTAGGCTTCATTTCTGCCATGTCGATGTCAGGCTTAGCCATGGAATTGCTCAATGTGAGTAGAAGTGAGGTGTGTACAACTAAGCAGAAACTTTTAAGAATTTTTTTCCCTCTACTATGAAACTGGCAGTGCTCCAGATAAGGCAGTTTCATCAGTCTATGTCTCAGAGTGACAGTGACATGGAACACCGCAGCAGCTGACCTTCAGTGGATGTGTAGCATGAAAAAGAAAGAAACTTTTATGATTTTAAGCTGCCAATATTTTAGGGTCATTTGCTGTTGAAGCATAAAGTAACTCAAGCTGACTGAAACAATAAGTACCTCACATAACTTCAGCTAATTAACGCCATAACTTCATTCCTAATGTGTGTGGTTTTTTCACTTATTCATCAGATGTTTGTTGAAAACTTGCCATGTGCTAGACGTAATACTCTGCGTTACTCTGCAATGGTTAATTTTATGTGTCAACTTGGCTAGGCCATGATACCCAGATACTTGGTCAAACACCAGTTTAGATGTCTCTGTGAAGGTATTTTTCAGATGAGATTAACGTTTAAATCAGTAGACTTTAAGCAAATTACCCTCCGTAATGTGGGTAGGCCTGATCCAATCAGTTGAAGGCCTTAAGAGACTGAGGTTCCCCCAGGAAGAGGGAATTCTGCTTCCAGACTGCCTTCAGACTCAAGCTGCAGCATCAGCTCTTCCTTGGGTCTCCAGCCTACTGGACAGCTCTGCAGATCTTGAAATGCCAGCCCGTGTAAATCGCAGGAGCCAATTCCTTAAAATATATCAGTGTGTGTATATATATGAATACATTTTATTATATATAATATATAAATATTATATATACACATACACATCCTGTTGGTTCTGTTTCTGTGGAGAAACCCGATTACTAGAGACACAGATCAGTGAACAAACTAGACAAAGTCCTCATAGAGCTTATGGTCTAAGGGAGGATACAGACAAACAGAGAAATTACAATGATGTGTAGTAAATACTGGAAAGTATTCCATGTAATAGGAGCACATAGGAAGGAGGAGCACCGAACTCTGTCATGGGGAATCAGAGAAGGCTTTCTGGAGGAAATAGGGCTAACTTGAGAACTGCAGGTGGCAGGTGGACTAGGGGTTAGCCAAGGCCTGGGACAGGGTGGTGGGGACCAGGGATTAGGTTGAGTAGAGAACATGCATTGTCAACAGGGGCGGTGTTGCCCCCAAGGGGGAGAAAATTGTGCTTGGCAGGTGAAATGAACCTTAACTTTACAATGTTCTGTGACTATGCAGAGCTCAATTTTATCTGACAAAATTTTATCCTGTAATATTTAATGGGGGATGATTAGGGAAAAAGTCTACAATGTCTCCTTGGGGGGCAGTGATGAAAAAGAGGTTGAGAAACATGGGTAAAGAAAGACCACTAAGGTAGAGGAATGATCACGTGTGAAGCTACAGAAATGAGAGGGAGCATGGAGTATTGGGAATAGTAGAATGTTTGAGGCACAGTGTTGGGAGGGAGCAGAGGCAGGGAGAGTACCGAGAGAAGAGGCTCTTCTAGACACAAATTTTAAAATTACATCTGAAAATGCATTGTGACCTCAATTATCTAAGTACTTTAAGTAAACTTGGATTGGATGTCTAAATTCTTGACTGCAGACTGTGCTCACCTTTTTGTGTATGAATCTGTTCTTTGTGTTTGTAGTCACATATGAATGAATCATTAAGTTTTTAACGTTTTTCTAGAGATGGCAAAGGAACAATTGGTAAAATATCTTTTTTCTGTCTGTCATTCTGGGACTTTTCAGTTTTATAATTGTGGTCTCTGGAATAGCATAGTGTTCAGGTGGGCATTAATCCTAATGCTGTTCTGGAAGCACATTCACCTCTGGGGAATTTGAATGTGATTCACTTTACTGGAGTTTTAAAGATTAAAAATATGAGAGCAAAATGGTGTTTTTCTTGATTCCATTATGGGTAATAGAATGAGAACAATGGTCTATTTTGTAGCCATTGTCATTATCTTCCTCCCAGATTAAATTAAAATGACTTTAATATTCTATTAGGAAATCTTTACAAAAATGCTGCCGATCATTTTCTTTATTTCCAGCAGCTTGTTAACAATGAACTTGAAGCGAATTCAATGCTTTTGAGAAATAGTATGAACTTTATTTTGGATTCTAAAGAACTAAAAAATTGTATACTGTACCATAATTTTAACTTTTAATGCTTTTCTACCACAGCCCTGGCTTGCTTGATATAATTAGACCTGATCTAAATGTCTAACATACTTATTTAAGAGGCAGCCTTTCAATAATATTTTTTAGAAGGGCTATATGGAAATAGTTCTGAGTATGTGTTCTGGAGTCAGACTGCCTGGGTTCAAATCCTGAGTTGAATCTATTGGGTTTAAATGTTACTACTTTGTAAACTTGGGCAGATCTGTAACATTATGCTATCTTATCCTCTCTGTCCCTCACTTTCCTCAGATGGAAATTATGGCTAAAATAGAACCACTGCAGAGGGTGGCGTGAACATTAAGTGGGTTATGTAAACACTTAGAACAGTGCCTGGTACATTCTCAGTACTCATTAATGTTAGCTGTATTATTATTTGGAACCCCTTATTGAGTAGTTTTAAAACCATTTGTTGAGTGCTTCCTGTATGGCATCCAAGGGATTCACTTGTGAACTGTTCAGCATCTTACCTAAAGTGATCTTCAGAGCACAATTCAAGATATTTTTTTCAAACTGACATTTTTTTAGTATCATTATTGTTTTCTCTAGTGCCTTTGAGGCCTTTACACTGATTTATTTTTTAGTCTGGGATGACATTTTTGTTCTTATGTGAGAAGATAAACGTCTAAAGTTTGTAAGAAAAAGCCTCCTTAGGGCAGTCGGTGGGAGATGAATTCTTCTACAGAATTTTGTACTGGAGTCTGGAATTTGCCTCTATGGTACTGCTTTTTCCATGGTGACAATAAGGAAAGGGAAGCATTACCCAAGGTTTTCTGGCATTTTTGTATTTTGATTAAAGAGATTTATAGGCCCTTTCAATATTTATGTCTTTCAGAAAATGTCTTCGAAATTCAAAAATGCAAAACGAATAGAAGGCCTTGATAGTAATGTGTGGTGAGTACCTTAGGATAAGCAATAATAATTTGGTGAGGTTTTCTTCCTACACATTTTTTATATCCTTAGTTGGGAATTTTTAGCCTTTTCTACAGTCTATAAATAAAGGCGCTTAGTTTAATTCATCCGTTAAATGGAAATGGAAGGAAGTTAAAAATCTACACACTGATTTATTCCTTTAGCAAATGTGTTGAGCCCTGTGCTAGGCACTGGAAATATGCAGAGAAAAGGACGAATTTGGTTGATGCCCTCATGGAACTTACCTTCTAATCTGTGAACTCTTCTGATCGGCTTTACTCTCTAATGGTTGATCAGAGAACCTAACAACCCATATGGTTGAGGAAAAAAAATCTATGATTATAATATGGGCATCATGGAATTGAGATTTGTAAGAAACATTAAGTGCTTTAGTTCAGCCATCATTTTATTAGGTAAAGTCATTTTGTAGATGGTAACATTTTTGTTGAAAACTCATTTTTTTTCATCTGTAAGACCCAACTAGGTCTTATTTTTCAGTTTCGTACTAAGACTATGAGGTCTAAAAAGCTAATTTTGTAATTGTAGTACTTATTAATATTAGTATTTTTTTTATCATAGGATTGAGTTTACCAAGTTGGCTGCAGACCCCTCTGTTGTGAATCTTGGCCAAGGCCTTCCAGATATATCCCTTCCTATGTACATAAAGGAAGAATTGTCAAAGATTGCAACAACGGATAGCCTGAATCAGTACACCCGGGGCTTTGTAAGTATATGAGGACCATGTGGGCCATAAGCTTGTATTTTATATTGTGCTGTATGTGAATGTACTGCTGTCACTCCTATGTAATTGACCTTCTGGGACCAGCTGATCCAACCTGATAACCAGTGGAACTTGCCCTTTTCTCCCAGGTTAAGCCATTCTCTACTTCTAGCCCCTCCACTGTCCTGTCTTCATCTTGGCTGTTGTTCTAGGGTGGGGTCCTATGGACACAAGGGAGGGAGAATATTCTCTGGAATCGTGTGTTTTCTCTCCCATTAACACTTATGCAGCCTCAGCACTTGCCTCTTAATTATTCTCCTCTATTTCCAACTGGTTACAGTTGGCCCTCCATATCCACACTTCTGCATCCGCAGAGTCAGCCATCCACAGATGGAAAGGCCTATGCTGGCTGTGTCTGTACTGAACGTGTACAGACTTTTTTTTCTTGTGATTATTCCCTAAACAATACAGTATAACAACTATTTCCATAGCATTTGCACTGTATGGATATTATAAGTAATCTAGAGATGATTTAAACTATAGGGGAGGATATGTGTAGGTTATATGCAAATACTACCCCATTTTATATTAGGGACTTGATCACATGAGGATTTTGGTATCCCGGAAAGGTCCTGGAACCAATCTCCCTCAGATACTGAGGGAGGACTGTACTTTCTTTCTCTCCACCTCAGCCCAACCCCCATCCTTCTATGATGAAATGCCTAGGATATCCAGAAATTTCCTAGATTCTACAAAGAAACTACACCAACTTAGTGAATTGAGCAAGGTTGCAGGACACAAGCGAGTATTCAAAAATCAATTATATTTTTATATACATGCTAAAAAGTAAAATTTTTTAGAATACCATTTACAATAGCATCCAAAAACATGAAATATTTAGAACTGAATTTTTTAAATATATACAAGATCTGTACACTGAAAACTACAAAACATTGCTGAGAGGAATTGAACAATACCTAAGTAAATGGAGTGATAGACAAGGTTCGTGATTGGGAGACTAATGTTAGTATGTCATTTTCCCCTAAACTGATCTATAGCAGAGTTTGGCAAGCTGGGGCCTCTGGGCCAAAGCTGACCCACCCCTGATACTGTTTAAAATTCTATTCAAACGTAACCATGCCCGTTCATTTCCGTGTGTTCCAGTTTTTGTAAATGTATGTGAGTATGTATGTGTTTTTATGTTGGTATCAGCACGGGGAGTGGTGTTGCACTGTCACCAGGCTGTGGACACTGGTCACCCAGGGGAATGGGAAGGAAGTGATGTTGAGGAGAGATCATAATTTTTCTTTACAAATCTTTGCCTAGTTTTACTTATTATATGAAGCATGAATTATTTTTGTAATTAAAAAATTTTACAAACACAGACCCTTATTCTAAGGAAAGATGTATAATGTTGATAGTTGCTTTCAGATTACCCTATGCTGGAATTTGTTAGACCTGGTGTGAAAATGAAATTCAAAGGCAATTTTGGATTTCTAGGAGTGGTGACAACCTTCTCTTGCTTTTTCCACGATTCGTATATATTTTTTGAGCTTGAATTTAAGTGGTCTTTTCCTTTTGCTGATATTTTTCAGTTTGCTGGCTGTATTCTTTCACCTCCTCAATAATTGATTGTACCCAGTTTCTTTAATATTATAGTATCTTCTAATTTCAAAATATGAAAAATGTGCTATAGCTTTGTTTTTGTTGATTTTATCTGGGTGAGTGTCTGGGACATACTAGCCAATGTTCTGAAAGGAATAAAAAAGTGACAAATACATGCATCTTTGACACAACGTGCCTCTTTTTCTTCACCTCAACTGGGATGGACAAGTTTGAAGGAACCGAAGGCTCTTTGACCTCACAAACCTGGGGTGTGTCCACCCAGCCTCACTCTTCTGCATCCTAACCCGCTTTATTCCTCCAGAGCCCAATGTGCTTTCCAAACAAAGGCACGTGACCTGCACTTGGACTCTCGCTCACAACTGACAGAAAATCAGAGTGGTTCCTCAAAAGCAAACAGAAGAAATACATGCTGGACAGAAGAAATAATGACTTTGATAGCAAATAAGACAGGGAGAGGAAAAGGAAGGAAAAGAAAGAGAAGGAGGGAAGGGCAGAGAACACAGAAGAAGAGAAGAATTGAGGAAGCTAATCAAGGAGTCCTGAGACTCCCCACACGTCTCAGACCTTGTGACTTTACAAGCTCTTGTTCCTCTGGTGAAAGTTCTAGGTAACTGCTGCTCTCTTGGCTGTCAGTGTGAATAACGTTCCACTCCCTCCTACCATGTACTACCACGCCAACGCTAACGTGCGTTTCTTTGGTGCGTTTGTTTTTGTCCTCTCTCCGTAGTCCATTGGTTGCCATAACCTTCCCTTCAGCAACTGGAGGAACCAATTCAGGGAATATGCAGTTAATGAAGGGTTTTTGGCTTATTTTAACTGGGGAAAAAATCCAACTATTCAATATGATTTAATTACTGTCAAAAAATAATCAAATGTGATTTAGTTACTATCAAAAAATATACTGTCAACAAAGAGAACTGATCGGTGGTGGCCAGGGGAAAGGGGGGTCGGGGGAGGGCACTACGGGTGAAGTGGTGTACCTACAACATGACTAATAATGATGTACAACTGTAATTTCACAAGGATGTTAACTTTCATAACCTTAATAAAAAAATATATAAAACCTTCAAAAAAAAAACAAAAAAAAAATATACTGTCAACAATATATTTGGTATTGAAATCAATTTTTATTCAAAGCAAATACCTTAAAATGTTTTCTTCCAAAACCAGTCATTAATAGGAAGTTTTTAATCATTAGGAAGTCTTCATGACCATCCAGGGAGGAACCCTCTAAAGGCAGGAAAAAAAATCTTTTAATTTACTGCCTTTTAAAAATACAAGTTTTCTTTGGATAATTATAAAACCCAAACTTTAACAATTCTTACATTTTAGAGCCAAATTACCTTAAGAAGGAGGTCCCATAATCAAATTCAAGGTTTTTTTTCTTCTTTTTTATTCAACAGGGTCATCCATCACTTGTGAAAGCTCTGTCCTGCCTTTATGAAAAACTTTATCAAAATCAAATCAATCCAGATAAAGAAGTCCTTGTGACAGTAGGAGCATATGGATCTCTTTTTAATGCCATACACGGATTAATTGATGAGGGAGATGAAGTAAGTATTTTAACATCATGTTACCTGTATTAATCATTATCATTTGTCCTGTCTGAATCTTTTACTTGTTTTATGCTCTTTTTTATTTTGAATTACTTTTGAAGTAGAATGCATATGCAATAAAATTCACAAATCTTAAGGTACGGCTTGATAAGTTTTTACATGTGTGTATCCATGTAACCACACACCAGGTGAAGATACAGTGCATTTCCAGCACCCCAGAAGGCTCCATTTTGCCCCTTCCTAGCCTACCCTCCCAGAAGTAACCACTCTTTTGTCTCCTGTCACCATAGGTTCATTTGCCTGCTCTTTAACTGGATATAAATAGAATCATACAGTATGTACTCGAGTCTGTCTTCTTTCGTTTGTCATTATATCTGTGGGAGTTATCCATTTTGTTGCGTGTAGTTCGTTCTTATTTTTATAGCTTATTTAGATAAGGGCAAGTGGAAGGGCTAGCAATGATGGGGAAAATGTATCTTTAGTTTGCACTGCTAGAATAACCTTTCATCTGAACGCATTCATAAGTATTTGGTCAGCATCTTTTTGTGCCCAGTACTGTTGGCAGCACCACGTGGGGGATGTGTAACAAGAAGGTTGAGTGATTTCTGCTGTTTAGTACTGTGACCCGCTTTGACACGGAGCTCCTTCAGCTCTGCCCCTACTTCCCCACTGTCATTCCAGTATCCCTGCTTCACTACTTCCTGACCTCTTTCATTTGTTCAGAAATTACTGAGGATCTCCTAGGTGCTAGGTCCTGTGGGAGAGAAGATTTTTAAAAGACAGTTTCTACCTGGAGGAAGTTCCCTGCCTAGTAGAGGAGACAGACTTGTAAACAGATGAATAGGAATGTGGGGCGATGGTCAACAGCGGAGAGTGTATAAGTTATGGTGGTGGCAAAGGAAAGAAGCGAACCAGTCTGCTAATGTAGGTCTGGACAGCTCCAGAGAGGCATTGCTTACACTGGGGCTGAGGAATGAATATTTGTCTATTTTGTGAATTCCTTTCTTTGAATGCTCGTGCATTTTACCTATACCTCTTTTATAACAGATACCCCATTGCTCTGTGTTACGTTATTCTTTTACGTCTCTAGTTCCCTCTACTCTGTCAGACAATGAGCTACTTAAGGAAACGTTTTAAGGAAGTACACTTCTACTGTCATATAGATCCTCTCCTCTAATCCTATAAAGTAGTTGAAAGTCTTCTCTCATCCTTTGGGTGTTAATCCTTTGTTGCGTCCTCCCCCTCTGCTCTCTGTCAGAGACCCCAAGGCTCAGCCCTTGGCCTTCTTTTCTCTAGTCTTTCTTCCCTCATCACCTTATCTAATATTTGGAAACCACACACATGGCACTTTCTATCATACTGACCTATTTTATTTTCTTTATAACATTTATTGCTATCTGAAATTATCTCATTTACTTCCTTGTTTTCTTTATTATCTCTCTCAGTAGAATGTAAGTTCCAGGAGAACTGATTTATTGCTATACTGCCAGCATCTAAAATATTGAGTGCACAATAAATATTCTTCAGAAAGAAAGGGGAATTATTCCCATTATAAAAATAAAGAAATTACAGCAAAGAATGCCAAGTATAAGCTTTCAATTTTACCTCCCTGCCTCCCCAATTTATTTTCCTTTATTGAGCTCTCACTTCATATCAGGCAGTGTGTTTCTCACCAGGGTTGCAAAGAGAGGTCATCTTAGTCCCTAGAGTGTTACAGACTAATTAAGAACTTACAGTCCACTTGACAGAAAGATCCGTTCCTGGTTCATTTCTTTGTCCTCCACGGTACCTAACACCTAACAGCACGTTGTATAGTAGGTACTCAACGTGCCTTGAATGACTAGTACAAACAAAGGGGCTTTAGAATGGAAGGGCCTCATGTGACTCCAGTGAGAAAGGCCTTGAACAAGTATTTCACATCATAAGAAATACAAACAGTAAAAAGTACAAATTTAAAACAATAATTAGGTTTCATTAATTTAACTAACAAAAAGTTAAATGAAGGGCTGGCCCCGTGGCCAAGTGGTTGAGTTCACACGCTCTGCTTCCGCAGAAGCAGAAACCGGGGTTTCGCCAGTTGGACTCCTGGGTGCAGACATGTCACCGCTTGTCGAGCCATGCTGAGGCTGCATCCCACGTGCCACAACTAAAAGGACCCACGACTAAAAATACACAACTATGTACCAGGGGGCTTTGGGAGAAAAAGGGGGAAAAAAAGTTAAATGAGACAACTTAGTGTTGACTTGTGAAAATATAAATTGTTGTCAGGTTTTCCAGAAGCAGTTTGACTATATAAATAGAGTGCCAAAAATATGTTTATACCCTTTAATCTAGTAATAGCAATCATGTCAATTTATTCAGCAAACTGTTTAAAAATGGAGAAACAACACATACTCACAAAAGAACATAGCATTGTTATTTATGCAAGCAAATGATAAAATTATTCTAGAATTCAGTAGCCTCTCAGCCATTAAAATAATAAATATTAAAGCTACAATAATTAGAAATTTTGTGACATATTGCTATGTTTTAAAAAGATAGAAAAATTGAATGTCTCTGATAGTTACAAATTATGTGCTCAGGCTCTCCTTATAGAAAAGCAAAAAGTCCGGGATGCTGGATCCAGGCTGTGGACTGCAGGTGGGATACTGACTGGGCTGGTTAGATTGGCTCACTGACCCAACAGGTCAGAAGTGATTGAGAGAGAGCACACAGGGGCAAAGGGACAAGGAGTACATCTCAAGGGACTAGGAAAAAAGACAGAATGCGGTGCTAAGTCACCTGGAGGGAAACTGTGGGTATTTGACAATAACAATAGCATCCCAACTGGTCTCCCAGCATCCATTCTTTGTCTCAGGATTTTTTTTTTTTTTTTTTTGAGGAAGATTAGCCCTGAGCTAACATCTGCCTCCAATCCTCCTCTTTTTGCTAAGGAAGACTGGCCCTGAGCTAACATCCATGCCCATCTTCCTCTACTTTATATGTGGGATGCCTACCACAGTATGGCTTTTGCCAAGCGGTGCCATGTCCACACCTGGGATCCGAACCAGCAAACCCCAGGCCACCAAAGCAGAACGTGTGAACTTAACCACTGCGCCACCAGGCTGGCCCCTCAGGATGATTTTAAGAAGAGAAACATCTTTACTCTCAGGATAATACTTATAAATTAGTACTCCATAACAGAGAGCATTGCAGTGTTCTCTTCGCTTATAGTCTTGCTTCTGCTGCTATGTGATATTTTATTTTCTAATTTGAAATTTAAAGAAAATCTTAACGTTTTTGACTGGAACATCCCTTTGAAAATGTGATGAGAGCTATCGCCCCTTTCTCCAGAAAAATCTACCTATGCACATATAAAATTTCGCATACAATTTCAAGGGTCTCCACTCAAGCCCATCCGTAGATCTCCCTAAGAGACCAAGGACTCCAGTAACTCTCCGTGGACAAGTTTATCTTCAAGGTCTCTACCACTTGGATGTCAGCTCCTTGAAAGCAAAACCTGCTTTTTTTACTGCTGCATCTCAGTATGTAATATAGTGCCTTGCACATAGTAGGTACATGATATTTGGGTTTCGTTTTTCTTTTTCTTTTTAAGGTATGCTTTTTGGTGAGGAAAATTGGCCCTGAGCTAACGTCTGTTACCAATCTTTCTCTTTTTTTTCCTTTTTTTCTCCCCAAAGCCCTGCTACATAGTTGTATATCCTAGTTGTAAGTCATTCTAGTTCTTCCATGTGGGACGCCCCCACAGCATGGCTCAATGAGTGATGCTAGGTCTGCCCCCAGGATCTGAACTGGCGAACCCCAGGCTGCCGAAGCGGAGCACGCAAACTCAACCACTCAGCCACAGAGCCAGCCCCCTGATGTTTGTTAAATGAATTAATGATTGGTATGTTATGTTCATATTTGGTTTTCTTTCAGGTCATAATAATAGTGCCTTTCTATGACTGCTATGAGCCCATGGTGAGAATGGCTGGAGCAACTCCTGTTTTTGTTCCTCTGAGATCTGTAAGTTTGCCAATATGACTCACGTGCTTTAAGAAGTTTTGAAATTACCAATTGCTTTGTCACCAATGAAGTTTCTACTTCGATTACATTTTGGGATTTGCTGTATATCTTTACTGTGACTGAAGGTCATCAACAACTTTAAGAAGACAACTTTTGTTACTTGGTCTTCGTTCGCCATGTGTCTGTTATGTCAGCATCCACACTGTATATAACATCTTTTGTGGTTATATGTCTCCCCCACTGACAGTGAGCACCGCCAAGTCAGAGACCATTTCTGACGCACTTTTACAGCACTGCTTCCCAGTGACAAACAGTGCAGGGTATATGCTGGGTGCTCAGTAAATGCTTGTTGAATTCTGAATGAAGTGATTTTTTTTTTTATTCTGCTATTATCTTGAGGAATATGATAAAGTTTACTACCATTGTCTTTTTAAAAATCTTATCAAAATAAGTAATACACTAAGGTGAATCACAGAATCTTCTATTAGCCTTACAGTATCAGACATGTTAACCATCGTTATCGGTGGCTCCTTTGAAGGAACATAGGCCCTTTAACAGCTGTTACTGTTGGAGTTCATTTTTCCATTTAACAGCTGTGAGCATGAGACTCAAGTGCTCTTTGGCACCGAAGGAAGAGCTAAAGCTTAGTAATTTCTGTTTGTTTTCTTTGTTAGTCATTTATTAAGTTACCTTTGCTATGTTTTTCTCTAATTTTTTTTCCTTATTAGGTTATTTATTTGTAAGACAGCAAACATGAATTAATTGAATTAAATCACATCTTCATTCTTCATACTTAGAAACCTGTTGATGGGAGAAAATGGTCTAGTTCTGACTGGACATTAGATCCTCAAGAATTGGCAAGTAAATTTAACTCCAAAACCAAAGCCATTATACTAAATACTCCACATAACCCCTTAGGCAAGGTAAGTGAGTCTTTGATGTCTTTACCAGCCTTCTCACTCATCATTTTCCCACATGTTGAATCATAATTGGCTCTGCTCTTTTGTTTCCTTTAATATGTGTAGGTGTATACCAGAGAGGAGCTCCAAGTAATCGCTGACCTTTGCATCAAATATGACACGCTCTGCATCAGTGATGAGGTTTATGAATGGCTTGTATATGCTGGAAATAAGCATTTAAAAATAGGTACTGATTATTACATAGAGTCACAAATCGAAATGTGTTTGGCATGTGTTGAACAACTGATTGGAAAGGATCCCAGAACAGCTTTAAAGTAGTCTTTGTAATGGGTATCTGTCTATATGAGCACTTAAAAATGGGATTTGAATAAATGACGCCTGAGTGGATTAATGAACGCATTAAAGGACAAATAGTACAAACTTAGGGGAGGAGATTCTGGATCACACTACAAAGCTATGAAACCAGAGAAGTAGTACTTTTGCCTATATCCTTGGGATTTTATCAAGAAACCAGCTATTATTTGGTACATAGGACACAGGGGACTTACTTGTTCCTCGGCTGGACTCTCTCTGCTGAATAAGTTGACAAAATGGCAAGTCAACAGGGAAAGATTATAAGGACAGTAGGCTATTGCTGCTTGGCTCTTGCCTGAGATTTCACCATTACTACCAGGCCATCTCATAAATGCCATGGTGTCTTCTGGATTAATCCATGTTTATCTCAACTATAGGATTATAAACTGGGCTACAACCTTGGGCCTTTGCACTTGCCCTTCCCTGCCTGGAAACGCTTTTTCCCAAGACATCCACATGGCTCAGTCTCTCACCTTTCTCAGGTCTTTATTCAGAGGTCAGTTTTTATGACCACAGCATTTAAGATAATTACACCTCTCCTTCCAGCTTTTGCTTTGTCCTTTTTCTGTTCTGTTTTGTTTTGTTTTTTCTTCTATAGCAAACATCAAGATCGACATACTTCATTGCTAACCTGCAAGAAGGTAGGGATTTTTGTTTGTTTTGGTCTCTTCTGAATCCCCAGTTCCAAGACTGGGATCCTGTACGTGGTAGACAATCAGAAAGTAATTGTTGCATGAATGACTAGGAAGTATGAAAAGGATAAGGGAAGGATAAGTAAAATCACTGTGGTAGGAACCAATAAATAAAAAAGTTAGTGCACTTATGTGTAAATAGTTGTTGCACATATCATAATTACCCCAATGGTACATTAGATATTGTTGTAGAGACACAGGAGAAAGCAAATGCTTGAGGAGGTCAACAAACAAGTGGGCAAAAGATGGAATTAGGTAGACAGAGAAATAGAAAGAAAATTCCTATCAGATAAACCAGCATGTTCTGAGGCAAGGAGGCATGAAAGACCAAGATACACTTATGAAAGGTAAGTGGTCTCTAAGATGTGTTGTAGTAACTGGCACAGATGAGGTGGAAAAGTAGAGTGATTCTGAAGGATTTTGGATAGGAGAATGAGGAGTCTAAACTTTATCGAGGAGGGTAGTGGTTCTGAAACTTATTTTAGTGGTAGAGCACCTTGAAGCCATCATGTTCACATCATGAAATAGTCATAGATTGCATTCCATTCTGAAACTAGAAGCAGTTTTTCCTAACAGAAATCCAATAAGTAGGAGAAGATCACAATTCTGTGCATATTTATCTGTAACCAAGAGCTATTGAAATAAACACATCTGAGTGTTTCTGATTTTGCCATTAACATTCACTTACTAAATGCTCATTTGTTTCCCTCTTGGCAGCATTCAGTATTAGATAAGTGGTAGCACTTACCTTAAATGCTTAAGAAAATTTTGTGGCTTAAGAAGATTTTGTGGAAGAAAACTTAAAATTGATTTTTTTTAAAAAAAGTTCTGTGCATTAATTTGATCACCAGAATACCAATGAGCATACTTTGAGTACTACTGCAGAAGTTTGACAAGGCAGAGGAATTGGTTACATGATTGGGTTTGTTTTATAAAGGTCAGAGCCAGCTACTGGTGAGGATCTTAAGCAAGTCAGATGTCCTGGCAGTGGACATGATACATGGGGGCTGTTTGCAAGTAGAAACTATAACAAAGGCCACTGTGTTTGATAGGGCACAGAGTATAGCGTTTGAAGGTGGGAAGGGAACAAGCAAGTATGATTCTAGGATCTCTGGCCTGGCCACTCAGCAGTAATGAGGCCCTTAACCAGAGACAGAAGTGTGGAGAGAGGAGGAGCAGATCTGTGGAGAAGAGCTGAGCAAAGGAAATTCCTGCTTCTCATGCTTTAGACTTGCTAAGTTTCAGTGTCTGTGAGAGAGAGAGGAGGAGACATCTGGAGACGTGAAATTGCAGGCTTGATACTCAGCATCAAATTATGAGCGGATATATTTTTGCCAGTCATCAAAATTTTGTTAGTATGGTGCTGTCCCTGTGGCCGAGTGGCTAAGTTTGCGCGCTCTGCTTCGGTGGCCCAGGGTTTCGCTGGTTCCTATCCTGGGCGCCGACATGGCACCGCTCATCAAGCCACGCTGAGGCGGCTTCCCACATGCCACAACTAGAAGGACCCACAACTAAAAATACAACTATGTACCAGGGGGGTTTGGGGAGAAAAAGGAAAAATAAAACCTTAAAAAAAATTTTTGTTAATAGTGGAACCCATGGAAGAGAATGAATTTTCTCAGGGAGAATGTATAAGCAGAGAAGTCCAGAAATTTGCACGGCATGGTGCCTTAACACAGCAAACTGTGGTTATCTGTCGAAATTGCATCAGAGTTCACCTTCACTGTCTTGTTGATGATCTCTGTCTCTGGTCATTTGAACTATCCCCCAATTGAAAATCAGACCAACATGGACAATTAATTACTTGTGTAATTTTTTTATATTAACCAGAGAGGAAGAGGCATCTATCGAATGAAGAAATATTATTTTATATATATTTATGTCTATGTGCTATGACTCAAAGCTTTAGAATTTTAGTTAACTCAGTTTAGCAATATTTTTTCCAAAAGGTTACTTTAAATGATCTTGAAATTTATTGTTTAAACCTTTGTTAGTATATTGTTTAAACTTTTAGTTTTATAAGCCTTTCATGATAAAAGTGTAACTGTAGTATTATTTGCTGAAGATATCAAGACACATATTTTTAACTCAGACTTTTTAGTTGTTATAACAGCCCATAAAGTTAAAAGAAGAAAAAATGAATTCACTATTTCATTATTTAGAGAGTACGAGTCAGTTGCGTGAAAACTTAGATATTCTATCAAATACAGTGGCCTTTGTTACATGAAAGATGCAAAACGGCTATTCCATCAATTTGCAGAGTGTGATAATAGTTCTTTAATATAATACAATGAGGCTTTCTAGCTATACATCATGAAATTAGCATCACCTTCATGTTGCACAGGCAGTTTTTGCTGGTGTCGCACTTTTCGTCATGTCTCTAATCTCTATCTGACTTCTATTGAAGCCTGTGTCACTTAGGAATAACTGTTACAGCTGTGGCTGATTTAAGGTTCATGGGTCACAAATGAGAAGTGCAAAGACCAGGTGCCTTTCAGATACAACTGCAAGCTAAACTGACAATATACTGGATATGGTTTTGTAAATGCATCAGACCTGCAAAGATTGTTTTTTGGCCTATGCAGTGGTGTGGTCATCCATTTGCATTAATTTCTGTGGCTTTCCAAATCTCTGAGATTGAGAGGATATGAACATCTAGATGTTTTAAAATTACTGAAGTTCCTTTTTATTGAAATAGTAGAATTTATTCTTATTGGACCAAATTCTTGATTCAAATTATGTCTCCAGATTTCAGTCAACAAAAAGAAAACTCTCCTTTTTATTTATTTATTTATTTATTTTTTATTAAGATTATGATAGATTACAACCTTGTGAGATTTCAGTTGTACATTATTGTTAGTAATGTTGTGGGTACACCACTTCACCCTTTGTGCCCTCCCCCCACCCCCCCTTTTCCCTGGTAGCCACCGATCAGTTCTCCATGTCTATATGTTAACTTCCACCCGTAAGTGGGGTCATATAGAGTTCCTCTTTCTCTGTCTGGCTTATTTCGCTTAACATAATACCCTCAAGGTCCATCCATGTTGATGCAAATGGAACAATTTGGTCCTTTTTTATGGCTGAGTAGTATTCCATTGTGTATATATACCATATCTTCTTTATCCAGTCGTCAGGTTCTGGGCATTTAGGTTGGTTCCACATCTTGGCTATTGTGAATAATGCGATGAACATAGGGGTGCACGGGATTCTTGGGATTGCTGATTTCAGGTTCTTAGGGTAGATACCCAGTAGTGGGATGGCTGGGTCATAGGGTATTTCTATTTTTAACTTTTTGAGAAATCTCCATACTGAAGAAAACTCTCCTTTTGTAGGAACTATGTGACAACCATGCTCATTCAGGGCTGAAATAAAAAACAAAAAACAAAAAAACCTCTTCTAGGAGAGAGATATACTAATACATTGATATTTGGAAAATTAGTATTAAATTCCTTGTAAGTTATTCAGCTGATCAGCTCACTCCTTGAAAAAAAGGCATCCACTTTTATATGGTTTAAATAGTCATTAACAAATTATTTAGCTCTCCTTTTAAGTATGGTAATTAGATTTGATATTTTGTGAACAGAACCTACGTTTGACATGTGAATAGTTTTGATTTCCTTCATATGTAACTTTTAGTGAAAACAGGTTAAGATTGTATTAGTTTCTCTGGGTAATTCTTATTTTCAAAGAATTGATTTCTAAATGTTCTTACTAATATGCCTTGCTGACTTTGGACACATATTATTACCCTGCATTATTCATAGTTTAGATTTTCTCTAGTCAGAAAAGTGGGATATGTGTCATGGTGTTCTTTTGGAATACTTTAGAAAACTAGAAAAGTTTCAAAACTTGAAGGGATGTAATGACTTGTAACAAATGTTAGAAAATTCCTTCTTCAAATGGACCCTCTAAATATTTTTTTCATTTATTGTTTTGGTTTTTGGTATGCTTCACAGAGAATACAATTATAATTTGTCTGATTTATATAGTTTTCCTTCCTTTACAAATATTGGCAGGTATTTTGTGATGGACCAAAATTATGTATGCATCCGCTTTGGGAATTTCTTTAGCTACCTTACATTTTAGCGGGCACTTAACTTGCTTATGAGCAGCTTACTTTAAGAAAACAGTAGTTTAGGGGACCAGCCCAGTGGCGCAGCGGTTAAGTTCACACGTTCCACTTCGGGCGGCCCGGGGTTCACTGGTTTACATCCTGGGTCCAGACATGGCACCACTTGGCAAGCCATGCTGTGGTAGGCGGCCCACATATAAAGTAGAGGAAGATGGGCACGGATGTTAGCTCAGGGCCAGTCTTCCTCAGCAAAAAGAGGAGGATTGGCAGCAGATGTTAGCTCAGGGCTAATCTCCCTCAAAAAAAAAAAAAATTTGCCTTTCTTACAAGGTCCGCAGTGATGCTGACATTGCTGGTGTGGGGACCACATTTTAAGAACCATTGCACTAGGAATCCTGTAGAAATGGATTCAGAAAATGGGTAGAGGTGGGCTAAACCGTAGCCAGGACCACACGCAAAACTGTGCTACAGGATAATTATATTGAACACACAGCTACTACTAACACTGATCGCTGGGTGTCACACGGAACCAGCGTGGAACACTGCCTACTGGCACCTCTGTCACTCCTGCCCCTTGAAATAATTTTGCTACTTAAAATTATTCGATCTATTTACATATTACTTTGGTGTGATATTGCAGTGTTTTGAAGCATTGTAACATTTTCAACTGTGTTTGGGTTAAAGTTACATTATCTTAAAAAAACCTATTGAAATAACTATACTGACTACACTATAACACATTTACTTTCCTTGAAGTCACGTATCTTTTTTATGTTTCTAGATTATACTGAAAGTAGATTGATTGGAAAGCAGTTATTTAACCTTTTTTTTTTTTCTTTTTCCTGTTTAGCCACTTTTCCTGGTATGTGGGAGAGAACAATAACAATAGGAAGTGCTGGAAAGACTTTCAGTGTAACTGGCTGGAAGGTAAGATGTGTAAGAATTTAATTGCTTAAAAATAGGCATGTATTTTATTTTTTGTAGAGTTTTTTGTGTTTTAAATGAATTTATATTCAGTTCACAGAAGTTTTTATACGTACTGATTTGGGCTTATTATTTACTCATTCAGCTTTCATGTTGGTCTTTATCCTTTTTGAGACCTAATTATTTCTTTAAAAATAAGAAAAATTAGGTAATCTTTCATTTTATAAGTCATCAACTAATGATACTTTTTTCTTTGAAAAGAATGGTCAGATTAGTGCATATTAATGTAAAAATAGAAAAAACAGTAATAGCTAATGTTTTGTCACTTGCCATGTGCCAGTCTCTCGGCACTTTATGCCGACTGAGTCCTTTCATTCTCTTCACCACATTATGAGGTGAGTATAATTTATTGTCCCCATTTTACAGAAAATAAAACTAAAGCACAGAGAAGTTAAGTAACTTACCTGAGGTTACACTGCTAATAAATTCCAGCCAGGGCAGGCAGTCCAGTTTCAGAGTCCATGCACGCACGTAACCCTGCACTGTGTAACACAGTAACAGTTTATCCGGTTGAGACTTGGTTAGCTTCCAACCTAACCTCTGTGGAATGTGCCTAAGAAGCAGGGATTATCGGAAATGATGCTGGCAGAACCAAATTATGGAAGAGTCCCTTAGGCCCTCATTCAGAGTTTTGTGGGATTTTTTTGGTCTTGGTTTTGGTTTTTGGTGAGGAGGATTGGCCCTGAGCTAACATCTGTGCCAGTCACCCTCTGTTTTGTATTTGGGACGACGCTGCCATAGCATGGCTTGTCAAGCGGTGCGTAGGTCCGTGCCCAGGATCCGAGCCTGTGAACCCTGGGCCACTGAAGTGGAGCATGGGAACTTAACCACTCTACCACTGGGCCAGCCCGTAGAGTTGCTTTTATTTATTTATATCTAATTCAAAAAAGCTTCATTACTGGTTTTTAGACCTCCAAGAATATGCGAAGTAGCAAATATGAGGCATGGGTAAAGATCATGATTGGAGGCACCGTTCACCTTCTGAAGGCAGAGTTTAATGTCTCCAGTTGGAAATTTTTCCACAAAAAGGACAGTGCTGAAGTTATTCTAACTACTCTCAGATTTAGTACATAAAATTAAAGTCATTTTTTGAAATCTGTTTTATCTTTTCCTTTCCCAGCTTGGCTGGTCCATTGGTCCTGATCATTTGATAAAACACTTACAGACAGTTCAGCAAAACACTGTTTATACTTGTGCAACTCCTTTGCAGGTAGGTGTGGCGGTAACTTGGGGTTGGAGCACAGTCCTCTTGGTGAAGGTGCTATTTTTATATTTCATATTTGAATTGGCTTAGTTCTTCCCTTCATGTCTTTCTTCACCAGGCCTTTCTAGTATAGTTTGGGAATTTAGGAGCAGATACATATTCATTGCTATCAAGGATGGTTCACTGGTTTTTTCATCTGTCAAGATTTAGCTTTGAACATTCATACATTGCTGGTGGGATCACAGAGTATTGTAGACTCTCTGGAGGACAGTGGTAGCACCAAGCAAAGTTACAGATGTGTGTGCCCTACGAAGCAGCAGTCCATCTTCTGGGAATTTGCCCTGTAACTGTTAACTGTACATGTAAGAAGCTCTGTAGGTACATGGCCATTCATTGCAGAAGATAAGAGATAGTTGTTATTCATCTGCAGACAATTGGTTAAATAAACCATGGTCTGTCCAAACATTTAAATATCATATGACTATATTAGTTTCCTATATCTTTGTAACAAATTACCACAAACTTAGTGGTTTAAAATGACACATTTTTGATCTTATGGTTCTGGAGTTCAGCAATCCAAAATGGGTCTTACAAGGCGAAAAGAAAGGTGTTGGCGTTGCTATTCCTTCTGGAGGCTCTAAGGAGAATCCGTTCTTTGTCTTTTCCAGCTTCCAGGGGCTGCTTGGATTCCTTGGCTCATGATCACATCGCTCTAACCTCTACTTCTGTTGACACATATCCTCCTGTGACCCTAACTCTGCTGCCACCTTCTTTCCCTTATAAAGGTCCTTGTGATTGCATTAGGCCCGTGGATAATCCAAGATAATCTCTCCCTCTCAAGATCCTTAACTTAAATCACATTTGCAAAGTTCGTTTTACCATGCAAGGTAACATCTTTACAGATTCTGGGTTTTAAGGCATGGACAGCTTTAGGGGCCATTATTCTGTCTATCACCATGGCTGTTTAAAAAGGAAAAAAAGAAAGGAAAGGAAAAGAATGAGGAAGTACTATAATAATTAATGATATGGAAAGATTTCCAGAATATATTGTAAAGTAAAAGAAGCAAGATATAGGACAGTGTATATTTATGCTATATTCTGTATAAGAAAGGGGGGAAACTGTTTGCTTATATTTTCTTAAAGAATCTCTGGAACGATCCATAAGAAACTAGTAAAAGTGGCTATTTTTAGGAATAAGGGAAATAGGTGAAATTAGTAGATAGCGATGGGATGGGTGCAAAACTTTAATGTGTATCCTTTTTTATATTGTTGCTATTTTAAAAAAATTACAAAACAGGGATCTACGTACCGTCATTCTGTGAATAATCAGAACACTGAAAAAAATGTATTTTTCTGGAAGGCAGTTAAAAGGCTAGAAGAGTGAAATATGTTGACTACAGTAAACTTACCTTTTTGCTTCCTGAAAAATACCTACTGAATGAGAAAAAGTTCTATTTTAAAATTCTTTTTCCAGTGACTCTGTAAAGTAATATCATGATAAAGGCTCATTCTGACATTTAGTTTTATTATATATTAAACTCATTTCATCCTCTCAAAATAAATCTATTCACTTATTCCACAAATATTTACTGAAGATTGGAGATACAGCAGACAAAAATTCCTGTCCTTGTGGAGCTTATAGCCTAGTAGGGGGACACAGATAATAAGCAAATAAATATTTTAATAATGCAATATGTCAGATTTTGGTAGATGCATTGGAGAAAAATAAAGTAGGGAAGAGGAAGGGTACATAGTGCTAAGTGCTAAGTGGGAGAATATACAGTGTTAAATGGAGCGATCTTTGAAAGCCTCACTGAGGAAGGTGACATTTGATCTATGAACTGAGGGAGGTTAAGCAGTCACATGGTTACCTGGAGAAGAACCCTCCAGACTGCGAGAACAACAAGTGCAAAGGTCCTGGGGTAAGCAGCCTGGCTGTCACGTTTATATCAGTGAAAAGCACAGAGGCTGTGATGGGCTCATTAAGGGAGGAAAGTAGGAGGAAATAAATCAGAGGGATAACTGGGAGCCAGATCTAATAGGGCCGTGTTTGTCACTGTAAACACTGAGTGAGGCAAGAAGCGTCTCGAGAGTTTTGAGCACAGGGGTGACATGACCCAACTTGTGTTACCAAAGGGACTCTGGCTGCTTTGTTGAGTTGAAGACTATTGAAGTGATGACAGCAGTGGACTGAACCAAGATGGGGATGGTAGAAGTGGTAGAGAGTGACTGGGTTCTGAATATATTTTGAAGGTAGAGCTGACAGTATTTGCAGATGAATCATACGTAGGAGAAAAAGAGGGTAGTCCAGTATAATTCTACAGTTAGGATTCATGTTTATGTCTCCTGGGCTTTGAATTTTCCAAGGCAGTGTCTCCTACTACAGGGAATGAATAAGTTGCTGAGAAAAAGAAAGATTCAGCTAAGAATCTGGAACATCTCTTTTTCTGAACCATCTTATTCTCCATTTCAGCTAAGTGCCTGTTTTTTTCCCATGTCCTCAGACACTCATGTTTTGAAATTGGTCCGTGCTTCCAGGAGACCCACAGATTCCTAGACTGAAGCAACAGATCCTTATTTATCCAAGATTTTTTTTAGTGCTGGGGGATTATTATTACATCTTTTTTCCTACTGAAGTCTCTTGGCATGCAGTCTTCTCTACGATCTTGCCCTTCTCTGTCTCTAGGTGTCATCTCTTGCCATGATGTCTCCTGCTACCCTTCAGCCACACCAGACTTCTCAGTTCTTCTGACAGAACAAACTATACCCTGCGTTTTTCACGTATTTGTTTTCTTTCTCATCCCTCCCACCTGCGCCTGTCAAAACACACTAATTGGAAGCTCCATAAAGACAAGGACCATATTAATCTTGTTTATCGCTGTATCCCCAACTGTATCCCCACAATGCCACATTTAACATAGGCACTCAATAGATATTTACGGAGTGAATCAATTTATCCTTTAATTCTTGATATCTCTTGATTCTGATTAATTTCCTTAAACTTGGGCCACTTTGCTCTGCCCCTCTATCACAACCATTCCAGGTTCTTGATTATTTGCTTGGATCTCCTGGTGTGCTCTGAGAACCAGTATTTCTGAGTTGTCCCAGCTCATACTTGTCTGCCAAGCTTCTGCCTTCCTGCTTGTTCAGACCTTGTTCTCTAGCTTTGCCCTGATTCGGACTTGTTTACCTGTTCCTGACCTGTTGCCTCCCCTGACGCCTGCCTGACCCTTAACAACACTGGCTTTTTTCCTTTGCTCAAGTTCTCTCCTGTCTCATCTGCCTTTCCTGAAGAACAGTAGAGCAGTAATTCCACATGCCCCAGAAACTCCTTTCTAATCCTTGTGGCACTCAGGCTGCCTTCCTGGAATAGGAACGATTAAAGCAGGGATTTGCACACGTATGGAGAATGACACAGTAGGTCAGCTTTCATTTCCACTACATCCTCCAAGGTAATGAGGAAAGCTGGTTAGTTCATCATTTCTCTGGTCATCTTTCACACTTGCATCTAGCAAGTCATTCTAAGCTTACCTCAATAGAACATAACTTAATGTCTTTTCGTTTCCAAGGAAACCATCTTTATATAATACCTCTTTTTCAAGTTGGATTTTCATGGTTCATTCTCTGTTCTTCACAGTATTTTTAATCACTTACATGTAACTGATTCCTCTATTAATCTATGGAGTTTAACATAGGTTCATGGGAATTTGTCTATAATTCCCTGAATGACTTTTTTGTCAAGACAATGTTTACTCAGACATTGTTTACTCAATTTTACTCAAAATTACTCAGTTTATTTATTATACCAATAAATCCAGCAATAAATAACATTATCATATTTCCTTTCTGCATTTTTCAATGTTAACATACAGGAAGCCTTGGCTCACGCTTTTTGGATTGACATCAAGCGCATGGATGACCCAGAGTGTTACTTTAATTCTTTGCCAAAAGAGTTAGAATTGAAAAGAGATCGGATGGTACATTTACTTGAAAGTATTGGCCTAAAACCCATAGTTCCTGATGGGGGCTACTTCATCATTGCTGATGTGTCTTTGATGGGTTTGTAAACGTTTTTATTGTTTCAAATATATGGAAACTTATGTGTGAAATTATATCAGAATTAGGGAGAAAAATTAGTGTCAAAGCCATATAAGCATTTTATCTATGGAAAAATGAATTTTCACAATGTCGATGTTTTTCTACAGTCATCTTGGCTTTTACATCCTTGACCTTAAATGTGACTGTTGTTACATGGTTATGGAGTCAGTTGTTCTGGGTGTTCTTTTAAACATAGAATTTGCTGTCATCTTGTTCTGCTGTGTAATTTAAAACACAGGTACATGAAATAATATATGGACCCTGGGTTCTTTTGAGTAAAATTTTAGTTTCCTTTTTGCTTGAGAAAAATAAGATTTCTAGAATGTTGATGCCTTCAGGGAATATTTTCCATTTTAGATTAGAAGGGGGAGGAAGCAAATATTTCAGTCACCTAGGTTCGTAGAGTATTGTAATTAGCATTAACTTGAAACCAAACTTCACGGCAGCAAAGGCAAATAGAAAAATGGAATTAGTTACATAATTCTTAGATAAAAGGAAAAAAGGAAACCTAATAGCTTTTTAGATAAGAATAATTCTTTCCTGGAACCAAATTTTCCAGATAGTAAATTCTAAAAGGAATTTATCACATTGTGACATTAATATCAAAAAGACAGTGATGCCACTTTTGCTAGGATTATTGCATTAGGCTCTTAAATACTTTCCCATTCTATCTTCAGTTGATACATCCTGCTTGCAATACTATTTTAGGTCTTAGATCTTGAAGTAGTGTGTAATAGTAGGAGCAGAAAGGGTTTTGATTAGAAAAGCTTTGGTGATGATGGGGAAAAAAGATGTCTCTTTTTATGGTCCTCCTTCACCTGTGGGGGAAAAATGTTAATGTCTGTAAGACCCTCCTACATGTGAAGACAAGCCCATTTTATTTTACTCCTTCATCTGCTCAGATTAAGTTGCATATGGCAATTCTTTCATATAGTAGAGGTTGGTCCCACCATTTGCTAAAGACAAACGCAAAAATCCCAATTCTCATTTGATGATAGCTTGAAAATAAAAATAAACCGTAAGATTCATGAACATAGTGATTACTTCCCTTTACAATTCATAGCAATGACTAACTGGTTAATATTTTTTTCAGTGTTTATGATATAGCATGTATTATGCTGAGAGTTTTACAAAGATCACATTCTCACAAAAGCCCTATTAGATTGATGCTATGTCCCCATTGATAGATGGGAAAGATGAGATAGAGAGAGAATCAAGAAATTTACTAAAGTTAATCAACTAATATGTAGTGGAACTGGGCTCTGAACCCAGAGATCTATGTCCTAACCAGTGAACTTATCTTTTTTCTCCTGCACTAAGCAACTTTCCAGACCAATGAGCTGCATTCTAGAACTAAAAAGGGGAACATCTGAATAGAAGACAAGATGACAAATAAGGAGATTATTATAGATGTTCTAGCGAGAGAATAAGATCCAAAATTATGGAGGAGATAGAGGGAATGCAACAACCAATTTTGACTTTCATAGGTTACTTAAATGTGCTAATGCTATCATAATGTGGCTCAAACTCCTACCTTCATAAAGAAATATTTTGTTTAGTTCCTTTGAGGATCTCTGACTCAAGCATTCAAAAGAAATAGATTCAGACTTTCTTCTAACTATAAAATCTTTATAATTGTGTTTATTCCCTTCTTTCCTTCTGAGCACCATGACAATAAATTCCTCTTTTCTAAGCTTTAAAAGAATAAATGAATTGTATAGCCAGTGTCAATTACAGTTAATATCCTCCTATTCTTCCTTCCACTGCTATACATAATCACCCTTTCTCTGGGTTCCCCTTGAATACACTACTATTATGTACTTGTCACATGGCATTTTCACGTAATTTACAATTAGACTCTGACTTTTTTAAGTTGTAATTTTTGTTAGAGCCAGACCTGAATTAAAACACATGCATATATATAACTTAAATAGTAATTTAACTTCCTCATCTATAAAGTGAAGATTGTTAATGACCTCTCAGTGTTGTAGGACAAATAAATGAGAGAATCATGTAACATGCTTAACAAATAGTAAGTGCTCAGTAAAGGTAGTAAATTATTAGCATTATTATATGGAAATTTTACATTCTTAAAGCACAAGGGAGAACATAAAATCATTAAGTAAGAACATTTTCAGATGAAAAAATACAGATGAAACTTTCTTCAACATCAAGGTTTTTACGGTGTTAATATGAAGAGACCCAGTAGTATTTTGTGAATAAAAGAAAGAGGATAACTGCCTCAATTTGTTTTGAGGAATAAATAGTAAAATTTCTTTGATTACACTATCACTGTCAGTTGCTTTGCAGCATTCAAAAGGATCTAAGAGTCAATAAAATAGAACAATATTAAATGTAGATTGCTGAAACTGAATGCCAGAGAAAAAATATCTTGCCCAGACCTTAAAGCAAGATTGGAGCAAGAGATAAGAATAGAAATACATATTTGAAGTTTTTCCCCAAATTAAAAAATTTTTTTAAAAAGCATAATATTTGAAAGAAAGATCTACACAGACATTCTCCTTTTATAAATAATGAATAATATTAATTTATTCATTCAACAAATATAATTTTCATTACTTGTATGCTAGACACTGACATAGGAGTTGGGAATAATGATAGCTTGCGATACAGACACTTTACCCTTGTGGAGCTTACAATCATAATGAATGACTGTTTGGAGATATAATTATTACTGGTGAATATTTTATAAATTTAGGTGTTACTTCCTAAATAATGATCACAGTCTTATATTATTTCTGAATGGAAAGGCAACACTTCTCTTTCCTTCCCCTTTCCTACTGTCTTAAGAGCTAAGAGCTGTATGCACAAGCATGATCAACCAAATGTATCTATGAGTAGTGTCTTATCAGTGAAGCTTACCTGTGAATTCCTCACTTCCCAGCACACCATGCAGTATAAGACTCCAGCAGATTCTGTGAATATCTTCTGAGAAAATCTTGAATCTTTATAGACTTAAATGAAATACATATTGCCTCAGATATAATGCATAGGTAGTCTGATTTTCACTGTTGTTTTAGATGCAGACCTCTCTGACATGGAGAACAACAATGAACCTTATGACTATAAATTTGTGAAATGGATGACTAAAAATAAGGTAATGTTTATTGGCCTTTGTGATATTGTGCTGTATTTTGTAGTTAATTTATGAAAGAAACCTGTTCACATGCTTTGAACAATGTTAACTGTAGTTTTGTTGCATGATATTCCGCTTGTGATTATTTGGAAGATTTAAAAAAAATTTTTCTTTTTGGAAACTGTATTGAATATTTAGAAGTATCTGTTTCTAATTTATATGGTCCTAGAATTAATATTTGAAGTGTAAGTAGTTTTCTTATTTTAGCTTTCTATTTATTTTTCAGAAACTGTCAGCCATCCCAGTTTCAGCATTCTGTAATTCAGAGACCAAATTACAGTTTGAGAAGTTTGTGCGATTTTGCTTCATTAAGGTAAGTTCCCTGTTCTACTGAAAAATACGTTTATAATATCCTTCCTTCTGATTTAAAAAGCACAATTTTTTTCTATTGCTAGATATGATGTGCTCATATGCAGGTTTTAAATTTTGGCTTTGCTGCCATGAAATTACCTGCCTATCAGAACAAAACTCAGCACTCTTTGAGGTGTTGAGTTTATTGGACTACAACATAATCAGTCTTCTTACCGTGTAACATTACAATATCCAGCCTGCAATCAAAAATTAATAGACATCTGAAAACCCAAGAAAATGTGACCTTTACTAAAGGAAAAAAAGCAGTCAGTGGAAAGAAACTCAAGGTGACCCAGATGTAGAATTAGCAGACAAGGACTTTAAAGCAGATACTTTACGTATATTCAAGAAATTAAAGGAAAATATAGTCATAGTGAGTGAACAGATTAAAACTAAAAGAGAGAATCAAGGGAGGAAATTCAAGAACTTAAGGTGTGATATCTGATGTGAAAAATAAATGGGGCTTAACACACAGAGGATTGAAGATGTTAGGGAAAAAAGGGTCCACTTGAATCCAGATCTGTAGAAATTATTCAATCTGAAAGACAAGAAAAAATTATTTTTGAAAAATGAATAGAGCCTCGGATCTATGAGACAATATCAAGTATAATACACATATAATTGGAGTACCAAAAAAAGAAGAATGTAGTGGAAAAAGTACCTTAAGAAATAATGGCCAAAATTTCCCCATATTTGGTGAAAAGTAACCTAGAGATCTAAAAGTTCAGTGAACTACAACAGGATATAAAGAAAACCACACCTAGACACATCATAATCAAACTACTGAAAACCAAAAGTATCAGTAAGATCTTGAAAGCAGCCAGAGAAAAACTATACGTCACATGCATAGCAGCAACTATATGAGTGTTAGCTAACTTCTTATCAGAAACAACAGAGACCAGAATACAATGAAATGACATCTTCAAAGTGCTGAAATAAAAAGGTATATCAGCCTAGAATTCTATATCCTGAAAAATATCCTTTAAAGCTGAAAGTGAAATATACATCTCTGATTAATGAGAAAATTCATCACTATCAGATCTGTACTAAAAAGAACTGAATTTATTATTGCTGGTTTTAAGATGTCATTGCTACTGAAAACAATCTTGCTGAGATCAAGGCACTCTATACCAACATACTCATCTATAAACCTAGACAGAATGGTGTAAACACTGTTTTAAACTTTTAGAGACAAACCATGGAAGACTTATCCCAAATAGAATATAGATGTTAATGACCTAACAATGTCGACATTTAGTTGACCAAAATGTAGAAGAAACAGTAAGGCTATTAATATTCTCATCTTACAGTGGATCTAGAAATAGAGGTATAGGTATATTATTTGACATAATAAACAGAACTCATAGAAGAAAAAGTAATGTAAGACTTCCAGTTTTAAAATGATAAATACAACCCTTCCCCCATTTTCTTCTTGGAAATTATTAAAAAATAACTAGGACAGTGGAAAACAAATTCCCCAGTAGATGAGGAAGAGTTGCCAAATACAGTGAAGGTAATGGTAGAAGAAATATGCCTGGAAAGGCTCCTGCTTCTGCATCTTCACATTGTCGACAGAGCCAGGAGTTAGCCTGTTCTTTACAACAATCGGAACAGTAAGTGCACTGGCAGTGGGAGCTTCTCCAGACCCATTTGTCGTCATGAAAGAGGCAGGGTAGAAACCTATGTGAGGCAGGGTCGAAAGGAGATTCTGTTTGGGCTGTAGATTTGCTCATTCACCCCTGCCATTTTTGCTAAAAGCTGTGTTGAGGCAATGTGAAGAAGTTGTATTAAATTGGAAGTAGTCGATTAAATTAGTTGGGAAGAAACAAAATCTAAAGGAACTCCCCCTCACTGAACTTTACATCAATCATATTAAACTTTACTGTGAGGCAAGGAGAATCTCTGCTCTCTTCTATTGCCGTCCTGCCTCCTCCCTTATACAGACCTGCAAATACATCTTCAAATCATAGACAAAGCCAGCAGGTAGCATACTCATTACCTAGAACAATGGGAACAGTAGATGCGCCATCAGTGGGAGCTTACAAAGAGAACTCAATCAAAAATAAGTCATAAAAAGAAATCACCTATGAATTTATAAAGAGATGCTCTGAGGAAAAAAGCTGAAAGGTACAAGGAAAAACAAGTATCAGAGAATATTCAACCAGAAAAATGTTGCCATAGAGCAAATAAAGATTAGGATATTTCAAATTCAAAACCTTTAAAATGAAATTAAAGCAGAGATTTTTAAAGTTCAGGGAAGATAGAGTAAGATAATATAAGAAGATGAAACAGCAGCTCTCAGAGCTCAGGTAAGAAATTGAAGGCACAAAATAAAGATACTGGTAATTGTAGTGACATTGGAAACTGCACAAAGAGTACTAAATACTTCGGTAAACACGTTAAGGATTGAGAAAAGTGAGCAAAGAAAAGTGGGAAGGAACAAAGAATTTAAAAATATTAAAAAGAAAAATTATAGATGCAGAATACAAATGAAATAAGTAGAGGCTGGCCCAGTGGCATAGCAGTTAAGGTGGCACGCTCCACTTTGGTGGCCTGGGGTTCACTGGATCACATCCCGGGTGCAGACCTATGCACCGCTTATCAAGCCATGCTGTGGCAGGCATCCCACATATAAAGTAGAGGAAGATGGGCACAAATGTTAGCTCAGGGACATTCTTCCTCAGCAAAAAGAGAAGGATTGGTGGCGGATGTTAGCTCAGGGCTAATCTTCCTCAAAAAGAAAAAAAGAAAGAAAGAAACGTGAAGTCGCTGAAAAACAAAAACAGAACAAATCGGAAAAACAGGAAAGAATTTTATAGCTTTGTTTTGAGAATGCTTTCCATTAAAAAACCAAGCAAACAAATCTGAAAATTGAAAGGGAATGCCTTATCACAGGAAAAATTGTCACGGAATAATTAGCACTGAGCTATACTTTGTTTACTGTTTTGGACTTTAAAGATAAAGAATGATCCTTTGGCATCTAGACAAAAAGATCCGGGCCTCCAGGGGGCAGAAGAGGATCAGTGTGAACCCAGATCCTTTGTGTCAACATTCACTGTGGGAAGATAGAGCAATACCGAGAAGTCCCCAGGGAAAGTTGGCGCACCTAACTCAACCTCTTGGAGAGGCTAGAAATAAAAGGATGGCAAAACATGCCAAGAAAATGGAAATCGAAAGAAAGGAAGTTGAATTTAGGGCAAAATAAGCCAAAAAGCAGCACTTTACATTGGTTATGGGTAGAATCCTGCGTAGCTGTCAATACATGAAAGGCTCCTCCACTTCACTCGTAAGAAGAGAAATGCAAACCTGCATTGAGATTGTATATTATCCATTAGATTGGAAATCACCAAAATAACCAAAAAGTTCTGTATGGCACTCACATAGATGAGAGTGGGAGTAGAATTTGTAAAATCTCTGTAGTGGTTAGTTTGAAAATTTCCATCCAAATGTAAATGCACATACACACCCTTTGACTCAACAATTCTACTTCTAGGATGCTTTTGTCTGTGGATTGACTTGTATTCAAGGATTTTAAGTGAATCATTGTTTGTAATGTCAAAGGATTATAAACAACCGAAGTGTTCACCGGGGAGGGCTGCTTGAATAAACTGTGGTACCTTCACATCGATAAAAGAATGAAGCAGCTCTCCAGGTAGCGATAGAGCATAAGCTTACAGCAAGGAGCAGAACAGTTGGTATGGAACGCTGTCATTTGTGTGAGAAGGAAAAGGAAGGAAGGGAGCGAGGGAGGAAGACAGTTGTTTTTTAAGGCCTGAACTGTCTCTGGAAGGATACGTGATAAAATCCCAGCGTTGCCTCAGGAGAACTGAGTGAGGAAGACTAGCAACAGATGTTAGCTCAGGGCGAATCTTCCTCACAAAAAGAAAAACTTTTGAAGTACTCTCAATATATATGGTTCAAGAACTTTTTTTCTGAAACATTTTAGAGCAAATTGTTGACTTAATTACTGATGATGCCTCTATCACCCCCAAATGCTTTGATGTGTATTCCCCGTAAATAAAAACATTCTCCTACAAAACCACAATATAACCATCAAATCGTGAGTTAACATTGCTGTATCATTCTATCTAATCCTCAGATCCAACCCAATTCAAATTTCAACTAATTGTCCCAATAATGTCCTTTTTATAATAAATAAATAAATCCAGGCCAGAGTTGTGTCAATCAATCATCAATCAGTCTAGGCCAGAATCATGCGTTGCATTTGGTTGTCATGTCTCCTTCAAGCTGGAATGGTTCCTCAGTTTTCTTTGACTTTTTTTCTTTTTTTGAGGAAGATTAGCCCTAAGCTAATATCCACCAGCAATCCTCTTTTTCCTGAGGAAGAACGTCTGTGAGCTGACATCCCTGCCCATCTTCCTCTACTTTATATGTGGGACACCTGCCACAGCATGGCTTGATAAGCAGTGCGTAGGTCCGCATCCAGGATCTGAACCGGCGAACCCTGGGCCACAAAACAGAGTGCATAAACCTAACCACTATGCCACTGGGCCGGCCCCTTTGACTTTTATGACCTTGATACTTTTGAAAATTATTGGCCAATTATTTTGAAGAAAGTCCCTCAACGTTTGTTTTTCCTCATGATTACTTTCAGGGTGTGCACCTTTGGCAGGAAACCACGCTACTGATGCTATGTTCATTTTGTTGCATTCTATCAAGAAGCACATGATTTTAGTTTTTCCTATTACTGATGATGTTAACTTTAATCACCTGATTAAGGTGGTGTCTGCCAGGCTTCTCTACTGTAAACTTCCACTTTTTCCCTTGATAAATAATCAATATTTTGTGATGAGGTACTTTGAAACTGTGAAAATATTCTGTATCTCATTAGGCAATTTATTCATTTATTTATTGATATATGTAAAGATTTATGGATTCCTGTTTTATTCAGTGGGTTATAATTTATTGTTCTTATTACTTACTTTGATGCTCAGGTTTTCCCAGATTTGACCATGAGGAGCCCCTTTAGGCTGGCCTTTGTTTCCTTTGACATGTTCCATCATCTTGAGCATTTCCTTACTTACTGGCATAGCAAGGTGCACCAGGTTCTTCTTGTCATTATCTACCCCGATCATGAGTCACTTTTACTGGAGAATGGTATTTACAAACCAAGATCTGGGCATTAGGAGTGCTCATTGCTATTGGGGTATTGGTGCTCCCAAGCCCTCCCAGTGGACAGAGATAGGGAATATATGAAAGTATATACATACCTACACACGCATCTATACATAAATACACATATTTACACATGCATTTATTTCTATGTCTGTCTAACTATATTAAAACCACCACAGGGTTTATTCTAGCTTTCTCCCTTTCATATTTGTAACACCCTTCTTTGACAGTGAAAACCCTGGCTGTCATCATGTAATCATTTCTTTAATCAGTACCTTGGTATGTGACCAGTCTCATGTCAATGCCACTGCCCCTCCATCCACCACCCCGACGGGCACCCTTTACCCTACTCAGGCTTTGATACTTTGTACCAGGCTGCTGCTGCCATCACCCTCCTGCTGCAGAGCTGCCCTCCTCTAACTCTCCAACATCACACACCAAGCCACCACTGTCACCCACTGGATAGAAGCCCTGACCTGTCATGGGCTCTGACACCCCATGCCAGTCTGCCTTGGCAGATGCCTGCCTCACCCCATCCAGGCTCCAACACCCTGCCATACAGATGGCTTGCTTACCCTGCGTGGACTTTGATATGCTGTTCCTGGTAAGCACCACCACTGCCATCATCTCCACCTCATGCCACGCACATTGGAAACCCTCCTCACTCCACTCTGACTCTGACGTCCTGTACCGGGCTGCCAAGGCTTCCCCTGCCCCCGGACGTGGGCACCTACGTCACTCAGCTGCGCCCAATGGCTTTTGGACTAAATAATTCTGTAGAGAAGGAAGAGAAAGGAAAAGGAGAAATAGAGAAAGTAGAAGAGGAAGAACAGGAGGCTTGATTTTCACTATTTACCCATCAATTTAATTGTATACCATATGCAGGTATTACCTATTCAAAAAATAAATTAATTTTATCAGTAATTGTAACTATGCCACTTTGATGGGAGGGAACAGAGTAGTGTGAATGAACTAATTTTTCCTTATTCAGAGCAGAGAATGGTGAATATTGTCTAAAGTTGATAAGTAAGGAAATAGAAACATATGCATTATTTAGATATTAGTGGTAAGCGCTAGAACTAAAACTAGAAATTGCCATGAAAGTTTGTCTTGGGGGATGGCGGGCGTAACAGGAAGGCTGAAGAGGGGAGGAGCGGACAATTATTTTTCAGTATAAGTTCTGCTGCACTTTGACTTGTTTCTGCAGTTACGGTAGTCCTCCTTTTCCACAGATTCACTTGCCATGGTTTCAGTTACCCACTATCACCCTTGGCCCAAAGAATATTAAATGAAAAATTCCTGAAATAAACAATTTATAAGTTTTAAGTTTTGTGCCTTTCTGAGCAGTGTGATGAAATCTCTCCATCCCTCCCAGGGCCTGAATCATCCCTTTGTCCAGCAGATCCACGCTGTATATGCTACCCGCCAGATAGTCGCTCAGTAGCTGTCTTGGTTATCAGATTAACTGGTGGTATTGCGATGCTTGTGTTTAAGTAACACTTATTTTACTTAATAATGGCCCCAAAGCCAACTTTATTATTAGTTGTTGTTAATCTCTCACTACGCCTAATTTATAAATTAAACTTTATCATAGGTATGCATGTATAGGAAAAAGCATGTTATGTATAGGATTCGATACTATCTACAGTTGCAGGCATCCACTGGGGGTCTTGGAATGTATCCCCTGAGATAAGGCAAGACTACTGCATATATTACTGTGATTGTTTTCCTTTTGGGAGTCTCCCTTTGCATTCTTACTTTGAAAAATTCTCTTCACTTGAGATCAGATCTTCACTTAAATCTTCATTTAGTTATTACGTTCTATTTTTTCTACTCTCCTCAAATCTATCTTCATTAAAGGGAACAAATTATTAGAGTACTATCCAAAACTTAATGAATGATGGCTGTAATTTGCTCAACTTGCCTATTTTCAATTAAGCAAATGCCAGTTAACAGTACCATTCACCACAGTTGTGTCAGAAAGAATCATCTCCATATCTACAAACATTATTTTAGCAGAAGACAGGCTTTGCAGATTTCAGTGATTTTACTGAACTAGTATTTTCAGTAAACTTTTTCTGAGCAGCAAGGTATAGGGATTCTTTCAGAAATCTTGGAATTGTATATCAACGTGGGCCGTAGACATAATAAATGTCATACAATTTGTCAAATGAAAAAGATTTCCCCAGTACAAATTCCTTTCCTAAAGACATTCAAACACCCTGGCACGAGATTGAGTCTCAGTCCTACAATCTCACGAGATTATAGCTGGCCTGCTTGAGGGTGTCAGGTCATGTGCAAAAGGGGGTGAGGTGAGAGGCAAGAAAGCAAAGTAAATCACTTTTGATTTATATTGAAGGAGAACTTTAAAGGGATCCACTGCCTAGAGACCTTTCTACATGTGCGCCTCTCGTCTGAAAGCTTTCACAGATAGCAGTGACCACAGCAGCTGTGAACCATTAAAAACATTAGGGGCTGGCCCCGTGGCCGAGTGGTTAAGTTCGCGCGCTCCGCTGCAGGCGGCCCAGTGTTTCGTTAGTTCGAATCCTGGGCGCGGACATGACACTGCTCATCAGACCACGCTGAGGCAGCATCCCACATGCCACAACTGGAAGAACCCACAACGAAGAATACACAACTATGTACCGGGGGTCTTTGGGGAGAAAAAGGAAAAAATAAAATCTTTAAAAAAAAAAAAAACAACATGGAGTTTATTCCTCCCTTCTCGCTACACCTGGCATCCTCTATGTGTTGCAAGATAAGGGAGGGGTTTTCTTTTGTTGTCTAGAAGCCTCTTTGAAGGAAGTCAGTGATTTTGCACACTCATACCCAAATGGATGAAAATAATAAATATCAATCCCGTCAGCACATCCTTCAGGCTGTCTGCCACATTAGTGTCATTCATGAGTGTGGGTCATCTTTGGCACTGGGGACCGCCTGGGCTGCCACAAGTGGTTATGAATAATGAGAGCATCCACACTGATGGACATGGTTTTTGCTGGGATCAGGTTAAACCGTTTTCAGTCTGAGCTGTAAACTCAGACTGAAACTGTAAACTGTGTTTATACAGTTTGTCAGTCATTTTCTTGGTGATGCTCTTTGGCCCCATGCTGGTTAATCTGTACGTTTCTTCAGTGTCAGGAGAGGAGCAGTAAAGAACAGTGATTGGCCTCACACTTCCTAGCTCCTCTAATACTGAATTCTTGTGAAATTCATTCACTTTTCCAGCCAGATGGCAATGGGATATAGCATTATAAATAATTGGATTGATTGATTTGCCTCTGGACTCCTTAAAGCACTTGGGACCTGTGTCCTAGACCCCTGAGGTGAGGGAAGATGCTGCAGACACCATTTCCCAGTCTCTGTCCATGCCCCTGCTGGGGTTCCCACTTAATGTAGGCAAGGCTCCAGTGACTTGAGTCGCTGGGAAGATGTGCCCCTTGAATGAGTGCTCTTGGGCTCTGTCATCACTGCGGAGGCCAAGGACAGGCTGGGGCCTGACCCAGCCCGGCTCAGGTTATCAAGGGTCGAGGAGCACTTGGTTCCTAAATCACTGCACCACTCTTCCCGAGAGACTGAGTTTGTTGTATTTTTGATATTTAAATTTTACTTCGTCTTGAATTTATTTTGAAATGTAACAATGATTATTTCATTTATTTACAGAAAGACAGTACACTGGATGCTGCTGAAGAAATCTTCAAGGCATGGAGTAGACAGAAGTCTTGATATGTGCAGACTGTGTTGTTTTCTCTTAGATGACCTATTAGTATGGAATTGTTATTTAGTGCTGCCACCTGCTGGATAGTGAAGAATAAATGTTTCTTTTTTTTTTTTTAGATGTTCTGAATCAGTAATTTTAATAAAGAAAAATGTGCTGCTAAGAAAAAAACTGAGCTGGCTGATGTGTAGTCCTTTTAAACAAAGCAAGCTGCTCTCTGGGTGAGGGCAAGCACTGCAGTGGTCAGGGGCGCCCGGTCTGGAGGGCAGCGCAGTGACTCTCCGTTTGTTGGCAGAGATACGCCTTGTTCTTGTTTCTTTTTAGGAGGGATATATCCACTGACACGAGAGGCCAAACTCCGCTTTTCACGAGTAGGTTTTACTTTGAGCTTCGTTTTCTTGTCAGGGTCATGCGCGACGGCGTGCCTAGTGAGACTTTGCTTCATTGCAAACGTCTTGCCACAGCCAGCATGTTCACATGTAAACGGGCACCTTTCCTCATGAAAAGAGAGAATATGGCTCTGGAGATTAGACACGGTTGTGTAGGTTCTATCACAGCCTTCTCTTGGGCATCGACACACATCCCACTCCGGGGCATCAGTTTTCTTATGTTGCTTCAGATAATCTTTGCGTTTAAATGTGTTCTGGCATACTTCACATCTTATCTCCTCTTGATGGGCTTCTCTCACATGTTTCAGAAGCTCTGTCCATGTTTTTGCCACGAAGGAACATTCTTTTTGACATATATAACCCTCGAGGACCTTCCCGTGCCGTTTCAGCCCACTGGGAGAAGCAAAGTGCTTTCCACATCCTTCATGGGTACACTTAAACAGTGGTGCGTTGGTGTGCTGGCACTGATGGATGTTCAGCTGCTGCTGTTTCCTAAAGGTCTTCTCACAACCTTCAAAACTGCATACATACTGCTTCTGCGGATTTTCATGTTTGCGTTCAAAATGTTTCCTCAAGTTTGACTTTGTGTTGAATTTTTGATCACAGCCACTAGCTGCACAAACAAATGGCTTTTCTCCAGTGTGAATCAGGACGTGGCGGCTCAGACCGCAGTCCCTGACAAAGGCTTTGCCACACCCTTCACGGTCACAGACAAATGGTCTCTCCCCCGTGTGCTTGCACAGGTGCGCTTTGAGCTTCCAGGCCTTGTTGTAACTGGCGCTGCAGTCGGGGAAGGAGCAGATGAATCTCCTGGGGAGGGCGGGGGCCGCCGCCGCGGGGCTCTCGCCGGCCCGCGGTGAACGCGTAGACGATGGTCGGGGATGACACCGCCTCGACAACCGAGGCCGACGACCGAGGCCGGCGGCTCCAGGGTGCTGGGGGCCGGGTGCGCAGCCACGTGCGCCAAACGGCTGCGCGCGGCGGATGCCCGGCCCGGCGCCAACCCCTCCAGGCGGACCGCATGCCAGAATAAATGTTTCTGAACAACTGAAATTTAAAGAAATATTTCCATTACTTTCCCAAAGAATTAACCCCAGTCCTAACAATATTCAGGAGATCTTGTGTTTGTTTGTTTCAGTTGAAATGTATTAAAACACCTGTCACTGTTACTTTATGACAGGTAATGTAGCATTTGTGGATAAGAACTGTGAGATGCTTCTTGATAGTTAACTTCTCTGTGCTTTAGTTTCCTCATCATAAAAAGGAGATAAAAAATAGCACCTACTTTATGTGAAATTTGTGAGTTGTGGTTTGTGAAGGTGAAGTGGACTGATGTGTGTAAAGCCTCGCAAACAGTAAACACTCAACTAACGTTAGCCAGTTTCACTTCTCAGCCATTGTGTAAAACCCTTAGCCAGTAACACCCGCCTTTGCCCCACATCTTTGTTTTGTCTGCCCGCCTGCAGTTCCCTCGCCTTCATTTACCAATGACTTTGAACTTTGCTCACAGTTTTGCCTCTGTCCAAGTGCTGCCATCATCTGGGCTGGCTTTAAGCTCCACTTGGATTATCTAGGCTTTCGGTACTTTGATCTCCTCACCTGTGGTGACATTCACCTCCACTTCAGCCACCCACTCTCTTGGGCACACCCTGAGCCTTTCATCATTCGAGGCTGTTCCACCTTTGAGATAATAAATTAGTCACCTCACACTGTAACCACCTATCCTTATGATGCGGGGTCGGTGAGCCAAGGAGTCGAAAGAAAGATTCCTTAGACTCTCAAGATCTGGTAGTAGTGCTTTTTATTTAGAGAATAGTGTGGAATAGCATGGGGACAGGACCCATGGGCAGTCAGAGCTTCTGCTGCCCTGAGTTGAGGGTTAGGGCTAATTTTATAAGGCATGGGTACTTGACTTATTTTTACTGGAAAAAAGAAAAGATGATGTAAAAGTCATTAAATGATTTCAGTGCAGATGGGGTCTGGTTATTGTGCGGTCATATAACTTTAGATACGAATCTGGCCATATAGATCGGCATGCAGTTGAGGATGCCCCGGGCTTCTCTCCCTGGGGCAGTACTAATTCGTACCATAAAACAAGTCCACTGGGTCATATAGTTTGGCATGTAGGCCAGGTCACCTTGGGCTTCTCTAGCTGGGGCAGCCTTAATCCACATCACTTATAGTATTCACTCTCTCAGCTCCTCTCAAAAATCACTTCTTTAAACTCACTATAACTTAAAATCCACTATTTGTCCAAAAAAATGGTCCATGGCTTTCTTACATCAGAATCAACCAGGATCCTTGTTGAAGATATTCTGGTCTTCACCCAGACACACTGAATAATAATTTTAGAATCTGGCCCTTCCCAGGTGGTTCTTATACCCACTAAATTTGATAAGCACTGCTGTAATCCATACAACACTCTATTTTATTCCTATTGGTCCCTTTACGTCTTCACTCCCTTCCTCATCCAGCTTAGATTCAATCATCGATCACTTCAACCAAGATACTTTTCTGCCTTGAACAACTTGCCCATTGTTCTATCTCACCTGCCTGGTCAAAAAAAGAGAACTCAACCCTGGGGTTGCAGCTCCATGCTGGCACCTGGGCTGCTGGGCACTGCTGTAGCAAAATGCACAATTGGGCAGGTTCTGACAGCCATGAATGCACATCATTGACCTTAACTCAATTCTTCTGTGATACCATAACGACCTTTCTCTACCTTTTACCTCAGCAGCAATCCCTAAGATTCTCCCATTCTCCACAATAAAAATATCCAAACTTCTCCGTTCTCCTCACACCTCAAAGCCCACCACTGCCACCCAATTAATTCTTAGCAAATGACCTCATCTCCCGCTTCTGTGAAAAACAAAACAAAATAAAAAACAAACTACCAGAACAGCACTCCCAACTGGGATCTTCCCAATACTCCTATGACTTCACTGCATCAACATCCATCCTTTCTTCATTTCCTCTTGGGATTGGGGGGCAGAGTGGGGAGGATGGTGGGCAGACAGAACCAGAGCCAGCCATGCAGAAGGAGGCCCAGGACCTCAGGAGCCAACTATTGCATAGCAATATAAATCCCATGTATGATTTTTAGCCTGTCTGCTCTTGCTGGAGACTTGATAAAATTTTCACCAGGGTGTAAGTCTGCTCTTTGCAGCCATAGCCTTGTCCGGTACTAATCCTACCACCTGTGCTCTAGATCCCATTTCTTCTCATATTCTCAAGGGCTTGGTTCAGTCCATTTGCTTGTATCTTCAGCCTCTACTGGCTCCCTTCCTCAGTGAGACGTGTTCAGGTTTCTTCCTTCCATCTTCCCTCCCTCCTTCCTTCCTTCATTTCTCCCTTTAACAAATATTCATTGAATTCCTATTATATGCCAGACACTATCCTAGGCACTTAGGATATATCAGTCAACAAATAAAGATCCCTGCCTTCCAGGGCTTTCCTTCTGACCCCCAGGGGAGTGAGACTAAATCATAAACATAATGAGATATATTGTATGTTAAACTTATACATGATAATTGTATGAAGAAAAGAAGTAGAGCGGGATAGAGAGGAATGAGAGTGTTAGGGAGCACATTGGAATTTTAAACACTTGGCCAAGGTAGGTCTCATGGAGGGGGCATAGAAGCAGACTTAGAGGAGGGGAGGGAGAAAGCCGTGCAAAGATCCCAGAGAGGAAGATTCTAGAGAGAAGGAACGGCCAGTGCAAAGGCTCTGTGACAGGAGAGTGCCTGGCATGTTTGATGATACCAAGAGTCTGGGATGGCTGGATGGAATAACCAAAGGACAGAGTAGTAGGTATTAGATCAGAGAAGTAACATAGGACCTCAAGGACTAGTGTAAGAATTATCGTTTAATCCAGAGGATCAGGGTGCCACTCCATCCATACTTTTTTTAAATATGTAAAATAATGTTTATTGCAGCATTGTTTATAATTACTCCAAACTGGGAACAACCAAAATGTCCAACAACAGTCTAATATTTGGGGGTATATTCATACAATAGAATAGCATACAGCAATGAAAATTCACGAACTACAGCCACACACAGTAACGTGAATGAATTTCATCAACATTTTTCATAGGGTTTCCTCACAGTATCTTCAAAGAATAAGCTGGAGTTCTTAGTCAGCAGAGTGTTCTATAATACTAGAATCTGATACTGTGATCATTGAAGCCTCACATGCCAGCCCCAATCTTGGGGGTCCTGGGATTTCTGTGCCCACTGGAGTAAGGGCTTCCATGTTTTGGTCCAACAGTCAGGTCTAGGACTGGTCCATAGTGAACTCCATTTCTGAGTGATCCAAGGGACAGAAGTTACCATCCTTTCCACTTGGCTGGGATGAGGAGAGCTGACCTGGGGAGGAGCAAGGTATGGATTTTAAATATAGGGTGTGGGTGAACAGTGAAATATTGGACCAAGGAAAATTTTAAAGTCTGGCTTAACGTCCCTGCGACTTTAGAGACCAAGGCCAAACCTGGGGCTTCCAGACACCTAACTAGACATCCAGGCCTAATTGTTAAAGACTATAATTGCTACAATGGGAAATGCAAAGGGGTTGAACAGAGGAGTCTGCAAGAACCTGAGAATCGCAGAACAATAGCATCAGCATCAGCTCTGGCTGACAGGCCCCACTAGCACCCAGCTCCTTGTCTTCAACTAGTTCCCCTGGTGAGCACTGTTGTTGCTGCTGCTGCTTAAAGTATTTGGCCCCTCAATTTGCAAATCACACCTGCCTTTGCACTCATCTAGGCTGGAGTTTCCAGCCTCTTCCTCCCTCATTGAAGATTGGGTACTTGTCTTCTCAAACAGAGACTTCATCCTTTTTTTCCTCTTTCCTGCTGTTGAGAGTATATTCCTCTCTTCTTGAAGGGCCCCCAGACTCTTGAGGCTGTTGCATCTTTTCAAAGGATCCCTCTGGCTGCTATGTTGGGAATAGACTGTGGGGCAGCAAAGCTCGAGGTATGAAAACCTATTACAATAATTCAGGTAAAAGATCACAGTAGTGGCAGTGGGAAGTAAGAAATGATCAGATTCTGGATGTATTTGGAAAGTGGAGCCAACGGGATTTGCTAACAAAGTTTATAACAGACATGAGAGAAAGTGAGGCATCAAAAATGAGTCCAATTTTTGGCCTGAGCAACTGGAAAGATTGAGTGCCACCAGTGAGGTCAACAAGGCTCCAGGAGGGGCAGGCTTGGGGAAGATCAGGAGGCCAGTTTTGAACATGGTAAGTTTCAGATGCCCATTCAGCTTTCAGTGGAGATGTTGGGTAGGCAGCTGGAGAGTTAAGTATGCAGTTTAGGGAAGAGGCTGGAGATAAACACACTTGAGAGTCTGTGGCCTGTTGATAACAGTTAAGGACGTGAGACTGGATGGGAGCACCAAATATGTCAGTGACAGCAACAAGAAGAGTGCTGATGACTTAGCTCTGGAGTTGTGAGAAACTTTACTGCAAAGTGGAATAACTCTTGAAAGAGTTTTCTCATTTGATGCCTCCACTGTCACACACACTCCCACCTCCTTACCCTTAGCCCTCTGCAATCTGGATTCTACACCCAATATTGCTCAAGTTCTCTGATGACCTCCATGTTCCTAAGTTTAAAGGAAACTTCTCAGTCCCATCTGACTTTACCTCTCTGTATTTATCGCTGCAGACACTCTAGCCTTCTTAAACCCTATTCTTTCTTGTTCCCGTGACACTGCACATCCATGACTTGCCTCTCACCTCTCTGGCTGCTCTTTCTCAGTCTCCTTTACCTGTTCCTTGAATAATGGTATTTTGTCTTCCTTACTAAATAACTTCATTGACTCTTTATATGCTCGTGACTCCCAAATCTGTATCTCCAGCCTAGTCCTTCCTATTGAATTTCAGACTCATATATCCAACACCTCATTTGTCATCTCACGTGGACGTTTCACAGGCAAACCCTATCCGGTCTGGCCTCCTCACCTCAAGGAATGACACCACCAATCCAGGTGCTCAAGTAGAAAACCTAGAAGCCATTCTTAACTTTTCTCCCCATGTCCAAGTCCTCTGTATATTATCCTCAATGCCTCTTAAATCCATCACTTGCCTCTGCCCCAGCTGCAACCAATCTGGGACAAGCCAACATCATCACTCAGCTAGATTACTAGTTGACTTCCTCACACTTCTCCCTGCCTTGCTCCTTGCAAGCCATTATCCTTGTAGACCAAATGAGCTTTATAAAATGCAAATGTGATCTGTTACGTGTATTAGCTAAGAATACTCATGTTGCCAGCTGCAAAAAGCCTAACTCATACGGGTTTAAATCAAATAAAAAGGAATTTTCTGACTCAACTGTATATTTGAGGAGTAATCTAGTTTCAGTTACAGCTTGATCCAGGACTCAGAATATAATCTGTTACAAAGTTCCATCCCACAGTGCTGTCCTCTCTGTGTCAGCTTTATCTTCAGATTGCCACATCCTGTGATAGCAACTTGGCTTCAGCAGTTTCTAAGTATCATATGGTCACACCAGCAAATCCAGCAAAAGAGGACACTTTCTCTTTCCGAAGCTCCAGCAAACAGTATATTGTGTTGTACTGGCCCATCCCTGAGCTACCTGCTGAGGCCAAGGGGATCGGACATGCTAAATAGCTTAGGCCAATCCAAGGTCCACTCCACACGCACTACATTGATTGGCAGAGGACAGAATGGAGAAGGGAGGAAATGGATCAGCAAACATCTTGAGTAACTTAAAGCCCTTTAATTACTCCATCACTCTTAACGTAGAGGCTACTCCCCTCATCAGGGCCTACAATGCCCTGCATGATGTAGTCTCTGTCACTCTTCCCGTCTCACCTTTCCCAGTCATTTTCTCCTACTCAAAGGTCTAGACAGACTGAGCTCCCTTCAATTCCTAAATGAGCCCTTTTCTCTCTGCCTTTTAGCGCATGTCATTTCCTGACGTTCAAGCATGCTTAATTTAGGTGGTGTAATGCTTAATTTTATGTGTCAACTTGGCTGGGCCCAGATATGTGTTCAAACATTATTCTGGATGTATCTGTAAGGGTGTTTTTGGATGAGATTGACATTTAAATTGGTGGACTTTGAGTAAAGCAAATTGCCTTTCATAGTGTGGGTGGGCCTCATCCAATCAGTTGAAGGCCTGAATAGAACAAAAGACTGATCTCCCCTGAGCAAGAGGGAATTCTGCAGCCGATGAACTCAGACTTGAACTGCAGCATTGCCTCCTTCGGTCTCCAGCCTGCTGGCCCACTCTGCAGATTTTGGACTTGCCAGCCTCTGTAATCACCTGAGCCAATTTCTTAAAATAAATCTCTTTGTGTGTGTGTGTGTGTGTATATATATGTATATATATATATATACATATAAACACATCCTATTAGTTCTGTTTCTCTGGAGAAGTCTGAGGCATACAGGTGGATATGCAAAAGTGAAGATGAGTTGTCTATAAATTCCCTAAGTTAGGTAAGACGGTCATCCTATGACATTATACTGCACAGTAATAAGAGATATCGACTTCATACAGGAAGCAATGGTGAATTGCCGAAGATTTTTATGGAAGAGAGGGAGTAGGGAAACAACTATGGTTTGGCTATCCAAAAGCCAATTATATCCACCTTCTCCTTTGACTACTACTACATAGAGGCTAAAAGCCAAAATTCTCAATTTCTCAGCTTTCCTTGCAACTAGCCAAAAGTGCCTGAGAAGAGCTTCCCTTCATGGAATAAGATATAAAGCAAGGTCATTCTGAGACTTTTTTGTCCTCTTTACCATTCTCCCGTCTTTCTGCTTGGAATGTAGAAGTGAGGTATGGAGGTACAGCAGCCATCTTGCATTTGTGCAGCAACTAGCATGAGAGTAAAGGCCTACATAATGAGGATGGCAGAGCAGAAAGATGGGAAGAGATGGGGACCCTGGAAGCAATTTGGAGCCACAGTACCTACCCCCAGGCTTTGTAATGCATGAGACAAATAAACCTCTGTTTAAGCCACTGTAGTAGGGTTTTTCTGTTATTTACAGATGAGCGCATTACTACCTGACATAAAGGATATGGTACAAAGATCAAATGTTTCTTCTAGAAGATAAATTGACCTGATGAAAAGACCTGGAAGCCTTTTAATCAGAAGGCTCCTGCAGGAATCCAGGACAAGATGGGGAAGGCCAGAAGGATTTAGTACAAGAGAAAGGCAAAAAATCACAAATCTTTGTCAAAGTCTTGAATTTTTCCTATCATTCGTATAATGAAAACAATTAAACAACCACACAATGATCAAATATTTTCAATCAAAAATCATTCCCAGATAAAACAACGAGTCTCTTTGGTCTCAGTTGGATAAGCCGAAGGGTCAAACCAAACCAAACCAAACCAAACCAAACCCTCCGCCCAGCTCCCCAAACGTGAGCATTCCATTTCACTGCTGCTCTGAGAATCCATCCAGTTACTCAACCAGGCCCAACAACGGGAAGTTCACCCGCTGACAAACAGCTCTCTTGGGATATATCAGAATAAACGGTAGGAGTAATTGGATTTTCTAATCAATATTAACTTCATCATATTATACAACTGCTACTTTCTTTTATGTTTAGATACAGCATTTTTTTCATATAATATGGAAAACTTTTCAATTGTAGCAATGAGCGTGGTTATCTTGTCTGAAGTATTAATTTCATAAACTCCTTTACTCCTCTCATTAATTATCCACTGAAAGTATAAACATCATATTTTGGCTGAAACCTTAGAGCTATATCCTCTAGCACCAAACTCCACTTTCTGTGTCAATTCCTGAGATGACTTACAATAACACTACTTTCATAATTATTATTCTTGAAGCAGTGTGCGGGCCAACAGACGCTTGAAAGAGTACAAAACTCATGAAAACTGTTCAGTTTTCCAAAGTTTTTTCTCTCTAGAATGCCCTTCTCCTGGTAACCGCTTGTCTGCCTGCTCTACTGTGGGGAGTGACCATTTTAAAGGAGAGTTAGCTCGCAACACTTCTCTGGTGAAAACCTCTCAACGCCGCTCTGTCTCACTCAGAGTAAAAGCCAGATTCGTCACTCTGACCTTGGAGCCCTGCACAACCTGAGCTGCTCTTCCCCAACCTTATCTCCCGCTGCTTCCCTTGCCCCCAGGCGCTCCTTGCCGATCCCTGATCCCCAGGCCCCCTCCTGGTTAGGGCCTTCCCTCTGCCTGGAATACAGTCCCCCCCACTGTCCGTCTGGCTCCCTCAGATCTTCACTCAAACGTCACCTCGGGAGAACTTATCTGACCTCCCGCTTAAAATTGTAGATCCTGCCTCTCCCCATGCCCTTCCCTGCCTTACTTTTTTCCTTAGCACTTACACTATCGAACCCACAATATGTTTCTCTCATTTAATTTATCATCCATAGCCCCTCCGAATATACATTCTGTGAGACCAGGGATTTTTATCGTTCTGTTCACTGCTGCATCCCCAGCACCTAATGTGGAGTCTGCCTATAGCAGGCACTCAACAAATATTTGTTGAATGAATGAATTTCTCAAATTGAATTTGGCCCTCAGAATATCGTTGGTTTATTGGTGTTTCATTTCTAACCTCAGGTCTCTCTTGGGCCCTGACTTTCACTTATTAATGATTTCCTGAAGTGCCAAAGCCTGTTCCTAAGACTGCCCAGATCTGATTGGATGTCTCCGAGTCACTTCAGCCAGGTTCACCACCGGTGCTGAGGGATTCAGCTGATCAATAACGCGGGACTCTGTGTGACCTCAGGAAGCCCAATTCCAGGACTCAAAGGTGCACTTGGCTCCTAGCTTCAAGACAGTTAGATTCAATAGAGTAGTGGTCCGCAAGCATTTTTAAGCCGTGTAGTGCATACATACACGCGCATAAGCTCACATGTGCACACACGCACACACAAAAGCTTGGAATTACACCCATCTGCCTGTGCCTGGCAAACAGTTATTTCTAGTCAGGGTCTGGTTCTTGGTCCAAAATAATACCGAGAGGATGTCTCAGTCCCTGCTGTCCAAACATGGGGGAATGGGTACTCAAATCGGTGCAACATCTCTGGAGGGCAATTTCACAACATCTATCAAAATGTTGTATAAGCGTGTCCTTTGTTGTCCTGAATCTATTGCTAGGTTTATGCTTAGCACATGCAAATGTACGCCCACAAATATGAACATAAATGTTCATGACAGCATTATTTATAATACCAAAACACTGGAAACAGCCAACTCCGTTATTGGCAGTTTAGGTAAATAAATTATGGTATCTAGTCAAAGAAGGCAGTTCACCTCTGTGACTTGAAAAAAACTAATAGACTATTGAATATGATCTGTTTGTGCAAATAAAACAAAAATACATCAATAGGTTAATATGCATGGGTACAATATGGCTGCATCTATACATGAATTTGAATCATCAGATATGGGACCATGTAAAAATATTAATACAGTCTTTCTTGTGCTCAGAATTTTATATAATTTTAATTTCCCCAAATAAAAATATTTGTTTAAAAAATACATAATTTCAAGACTGGCAGGCCCTGTGCTTATACCATTGCAACATGGCAGTGTCACCTGAGCTGTAAACGGTACCTTCTTTTGGCCAAGGTGCTGAGGTGGGAAGGAGCTCAGGAAGCTGGAGGAACTGCATGACTGCCAGTGTGGTGCGACCCCCCAGTTTTTGGGCACAGCATTTTGTGCAGGAAATGGGAGTAGCTGTCTATAGCTCTGCACGAAGGATCTTAAGTCACTTAATCTTTCTCTTTCCTTATTTCACAATCAGTTAAATGGAATATTAATAGATCCAAATACTTTTGAATTCCAAATAAAAGTACTCAAATGTATGATCTATCATAGTGTAGTTTAGTGGTTTGAAAGCAAGCCATAACCAAATTCTCAATAACTTAGAGTGTAGCTCATGTCATGTTACTCTAGAACAATTTTATGAAAATTTGAAAGAAACAAAAAAATCTAGTTATTGTAGATGTAGAGATCTGTGACCATTTAGTTTAGTGGGAAATTCTCAGGATCTCTATTGTAAAATCAAACTATTGACCTTGAGTTTGTGTGGAATCTTTTCTTTAACATCAGCTTCCACATAACAGAAAAGAAAGCAGAAATCCCTCATTCGCAAAATAGACAATCTTGTAAGACTATAGCCAGAGTTTAACATAACTGAGGGAGTAAAGATGATAATCTATAGACATGTCAGGAGTGAGCATTGGATCAGCACGCTACAAAATTAGCTTGAGAGGTCAAAACAATGGACTAGAAGAGTTGAATGCAAAAAGTGGCATGGGCTTTTTATGCAGCTTTTATTTATTTATTTATTTTTAATTTTTTTAGGAAGATGAGCCTTGAGCTAACATCTGCTGCCAATCCTCCTCTTTTTTGCTGAGGAAGACTGGCCCTGAGCTAACATCTGTGCCCATCTTCCTCTACTTTATATGTGGGATGCCTGCCACAGCATGGCATGGCAAGTGGTTTCATGTCCACACCCCGAATCTGAACTGGCGAACCTGGGCCACCGATGGAGAACGTGTGCACTTAACCGCTGCACCACCAGGCCGGCCCTTTATGCAGCTTTTATACTGCTTCTTGATGTAAATGCCATAGAATAAAGTCATTAAAACAGTGAAAGATGGCTAAACCATTGTGGGGTTTTTGGTTTTAATAGAAAAGCTACGTTCAAGTTAACTGAATTTTTTTTAACTTGAATAGATCCACCCCAATGAAAGTATTCTATGTAACTGATGGTGTACCAAATACCACCTCTGTTAAGCTATATTTGGGAATTGCCTCTCTTCTGTCATTCAAAACACTCACTAAGAGACTTGGTTTAGTAGTGTGTACATTGTTAATACTCAGATAATAATAATACTAGCAGTGATCTCATGGACTCTTGTGATGTCTGAACATGAGACACTGAGCGGAGATTGCCCATTTTGGCTAAGATCAGTGATAGGTCAGTTGGTGACAAATGCTTTACTTGATGAAAGCGTGGGGCAGAGTCCTTTCATCTCGTGAATGTGAGAGAACAAAATCCTAGGTAGGAAAGGTCAGAAACTAGTGAGAATGAGCAGGTATTAACGGACAATTTTGTAGAAGAAAGAAAGCACTAAGAAAAAAAGGAAAGCTAGCTATAATCGGAAAACCCTCTTGGTAAGCCTCACTAATTTGGTCTGATTATTGTGAAGAATGGTCAGAATAATGATATTTTAAAATACATTCTTTCATTCAATCAACCAATAACTCACACAAGCCAACATTTATTGGATGTATTCTGTGTACAAAAGCTTAGCCAGTCACCAAAGGTCCAAAGGAAAATGAGGGTGCTTCCGCCCTAAGTGAGTGCACTGCAGCTCCCTTCAAGCCCCTGCAGTAACAGAATGGGCCCTGGTAAAGTGTTGCTTAGAAAAGGTCCTTGGTACGTGCATTGGTTTTACCACCTAAATTGCACCAAGACTTTAGGGACCTTCTGTATATCATTCTGCTATTTCAACAGTAAAGGTTGCTTCCTGTTTGATAACATTATAACCAGTTACAATTTTCCTGTTTTTAGCATTTATCTTGCTTTCAATGTTATATTATTATAAACAACACTACAATGGACATCTTCATGAACATAGGATTCCACATTTTAGATTATCTCCTTACTCTGGTTCTCAGCAGTGGGATTACTGACCCAAGAGGCTTTAACATTTAAGTCATTCTTGGAGTATTTTTAAATTGCTTTCTAAAAGGACTGTATCAATTTATAACACGGTGAGCAATGCATGACAGCAAGGAGAGAAGCAATTTTATATTCTCATCACATGGTATACTTTATAATTAATAATTTCAGAGTTATAATATTTAAATAGTATGAGAGTATTTGCAAATAGGTACTTATGTTACATAAGAAGGTTTTTAGGATGTGATTTTCATGGAAACAATAAACATCTAATATTAAAATTCAGTCTTTAAGAAAGCATCAAGCAACAGGTCACATGAGTATGAACATGTTTCATGTTCTCATTTTTCCCTAATAGTTCATGAGGGCACTTGAAAACCATCAATAGGACTTTAGAGGCAAACTTTATCTACACTAAAATAAATGTACTGGAAAACATTTTTAGGAAATTATAGTCTCATATATCATTCAATTTCTCCATGTTTTTAATTATAAAATGAGAAAGTTATTTTGGGAAAAATATTAACTTCAAGACATAATAAAACAACAAGAAATACTGCAGCATAACTTTTGAAGTCACATACTTAATGCCAATGATATCTTTTTGGAAAAAAATATTAATTTCAAAAGTCACAAGCTATTCACGCGAGCCCATTAGAGATATTTTGTTTTGTTTTTATCAGAGTAATTTAGAAGTTTAAGAGAAAAGTGCTCACTGAACATTGAATTAAAAAGTGAATTAACTGCTAGCAATCTTCCTCCCTGAATGTATGAGATCTGACAGTTAATATTTTCTATTTATAGATTATTAATGTTTTAAGCTTTTATTCTACTTCCTAGCACTTGAAGAAGCTGCTGGCTTTTCTCAGTGAAAAGCTGGATTTATTCTCAAATGGAGGACAAGCTGCCAATACGTAGGAATCAAAGATTTCAAATAAATCCACAAACAAACAAATGGAAAAGTTAAATTCAGGTTCACATATGCAAGTCCATTTGGTGATGGGACATGAGCCAGGCACATTTCAGGTTAGGTAGCACATGCTTTGACAGACACAAGTGTCCTTATGCGGCCAGCTGGCCAGAACACTTCCGAGCACAACCTCAAGCTCGCATGACTGCTGCAGGTACATTCTTGTTGAACCCATTCCTTGATCTTAGAGTCTGGAAAGTGAATTTCTGTATACTGAGTTTCTATTAAGAGGCGTACGGTATGGACTCTGGAGCCAAATTGCCGGGGTCGAAATCCCAGCTCTGCCATTTACTACCTGTATGACTTCAGGCCAGTTACTTAACCATTCGGTGCCCCAATTTCTCCATCCATAAAATGGGGACGAGAATGGTATCCAACTCACAGAGTTGTCAGAAAGATTAAATAAGTGAATATATGCAAAGCCTTAAAATAGTACCTGGCACATAGTAAGCACTATATATGAGTGTTTGGTGCTATTATTAACATCATGATTATTAATTTTTATTACTACTTCTATCTGAATTTAAATAAAGCTTTATGCCTTTATTAAAGAATCAAAATGATAGTGAATGCTTCTACAAATATAACCTATATTTCCCAGGACACAGTGATTTGGGTCTAAAAATACAGCCTTGCAATAACAGCACATAGTAGGCAAACATAAAAGTGAGAAATTCTTAAAGTGAGGCATTCCTGGCTTTGAATTCTGCCTCCACCAGTAGCTTATTTTGTGACCCTGGGCAATTTACCTTGCAACCTCTCTAAGCCTTTAGAAGGAGACTAATACTACTTGCCTGACAAGATAGCCAAGAAGCAGATAGGATAATGAATGTGAGGTGCCTGACAGATGGCCTAGTGCCTAAGAACCTCAGGCCTACTTTCAAGAACTCACCTGCTTCTTGCAGCTCCACGCGGGTCCCTCCCTTTTCCTTCTCTAGCTCCCTGCCATCTTCAGCAGGGCCTTACCCTGCCACCTGGTAAAACCAAACCACCAAGAAGCAGGCGCAGGATAATTAATCACCCATTGATGAATGTGTGTGTGTGTGTTTTAATCTCAGAATCAACTATAAACATTAAATGGGATAATGTTGATAAAAACGCTTTATAAATTACCAATGCTGCATTAACGAAAGAAAAGGAATGACCTACCTAAGCTGCTTCTATTTTAATATAAAAGAAATCTAACTAGGTTGCGACAGATAAGAGACTCTCCAGGTGGGGCAGGAGTAATTTAACCAGTTGCCCGGCTACCTTTCTCTGGGGTTTCAATTTCTCTGATGGTTTCTTCCCTCAACAAACATTACTGAATGCCTACCGGGAATCCATTAGGTGGTAGGTCCCAATTCTTGACCTCAAGAGGTGCCCAGTTGCCCTCTTCGTTCTCTCCGTTTTCCTCTCCCAAGCCAAGATGCTCTAGTAGGAAAATTTCCTACTGAATTGGGGTGGAGCATCCCCAAGCCCTTTCGTGGTTGCACTTGGCACAGCTGAAATGAACTGGGATTTCTAAAACTTTTCCAAATATTAAGAGGCCTACCCACACACACATACACGAGCACAGTTAAAATTTTAAATTATAATACAACAGATTGGAAGACCGAAAAAAAAGTTTCTCCCATCCCCATCTAGATGTCAGTTCCAAAATTCCTGCCTCTTACACCCCTTATTCTTTCTATGGAAGCGAGTCTTCCCCACTTTTCAAGAAAACAGAGTGCTCAGTGACATTTAAGTCCCATGCCCAAATGAACCAAGCAGCCACTGAGTCTAAGTCCTCAGCCTCACAGAAACCAGAAGCACCCTCTTTCCTCCGATCCCCACAGGGTCAAGAGTGGGGTCTGTTTTCAGCAAAGTGGTGGTAGTGTTATTGTTATTATTGTTATTATCATTATTACTATTCTGACGTTCGTTTGGCCAATGGATAAATCTAGGGACCTTTTGCGGTATCCAAACGTTCTGCTGAGTTCTCCAACTATCAGACAAATTTGCAAAGGCCATGGAAAAAAACAATCAGGGTAGGGCCCCACATCTCCCTGCCTCACGGGTGCACAGTGCTCTCATATGGTTTTGTTTCATCTCCTGCCAATTCTAAAAGGGTATGCAAGGCAGATACTATTACCCTTTGCCCCGAAGGGCGAAGGGACGTGCTTCAGAAGACACAGCTTGCTAGCTGATGACAGAGGCTGAATTGATACCAGTTCTAGCTGACCTAAGTGAATTTCTCTTTTTAGCCCAAATTCCTTAGGAGAATCACCCCTCTGGGCAAGTAAGAACTGCCTCAAACTGGAGGAACTGACTCCCGGAGGAGGGGGTAGTTAGCCCTTGCGGATGTGGGCTTTGCGCCTACCACGAAGCTCGGGTTGTTTTTATGTTTTAATTCAGTCAAGTGGGTGGTATCTCTGGTGTGGCCCGTTTTCAAGGCTCCCTTGAAAGGTTTCCTGGGTAGTTTTGTTGATTCTCCCAGCAACAGAACAAATTACAGACACGGAATACAAAAATAAGGAAACGCAAAGCACGTGGCATACAGGATCTCATCTTTCTTGGCCTTTCTCCCGACCCGTAGCCCCGCCCTATTACGGCTACGTGCCCTGTTCGCCTATAAAAGCCCAGCTGGGCGCGTTTTGTCGCCACAAGCTCTTCCTGTTTGCGGCAGCGTTCGTTGCTGGTTTTTGCTGGGACCGCAGTGGCTGTGAAGATGGCGTCTACCAGCCGGTTAGTACGGCCGGCCGAGCCCGGCGAGCTGGGGGCGGGCGGGAGTGCCCGGACTCGCTCGGCGGCCGCCGGGGCTGCTGCGTCGGGCTGGGCGCCCCGGAGGTGCGCGGAGAGGCGGCAGGGCTCGCTGGCCGGCACGGACAAAGGCCCTCCCAGATTGCCGGGTTGTCAGGGCTGTCGCAGGGGCTACCGTGCCTTCGGCGTCCCCGCCCCGGCGTCCTAGGGCGTCTTCTTATGCAGGCAGCATCCTGTGGGTCTCTGTGTCCCCAGCCCCGGCCTCGCGTCTTTTGAAGATATTTCAACTGTCTTTTTTTCTTGTTACTTCTTTCTGCGCTTGTTTTTCCATCTACGGCTCAGTCATCCTGAGGGTCTGTGAGTCTAAAGAGCAGGAGAGGGTTAGTTCCAGGCCCCTGTCAATCTGACAGGGAGTTAGGGACGGCAGCATTGTTGAGCCTGATGGAAACTGGCATCCCAGAGGCCCTCTGAAGTGGAAGCGGGGCATTTCCGAACAGTTGATCAGTTCCTTTCTAATAGAGTTCTTTACAAATGTTGTCTTCTGCGTATTCCTGAAGGAAGTCTTGCCGGCAGAAAATTACGTAAGTGCTGGGAAGTCACTCTTTAATATCTTCTTAAAATGTGATGTATACATACCTACAGGAAGTGCATGCAGAATGTCCTTAGAGACAGCCTTTAATCCTGTGACCTGAAAAATGCTTGCAGAGCCTAATTATCTTTCTCGTTACCACTATGAGGTAGATGTTAGTATTTTTGCATAAGTGTAAACTGAGTCACGCCAGTGTTGACTTTTCCAAAGTTGGTGTTAGAGTGTAGAGTCTCAGATATGTATTTCCTGTTATCACACAATTGGCCTGTAGTTAACTCATAATGTATTAAAAGTATCAAGTTCTATAGCTCCTAGAAGGCAAGTCTGGGATAATTTTTCTCAACTTGTTATCCTCTGTGGATTTGAGTTCCCACAGAAAGCCATTATCACAAAATAGCTAGAGAAGTCCGGGCCCTTTCTGGTTACTGCCAAGACTTACTGCTTATGTTAACTGTATTTTTTTAAAAGGTGGGGGTAGGGAGAGAGGCAGCTTTAGCTAATGGACTGTTTGAAAATAACTCTCAAAGCCGGTGACACTGTTGTTCACTGATTCTAATTCCATGATTGACTGCTCAATCATTCTATCTGGGTGTGGCTCTGTCAAGTAAGGCTTCCTTGTAGGTAAATGGAAAACGTCACCTTCCCAAAGACACATAAATATGACATATTCTCTCACGACCCTAGATCTGAAAGGTAAATGTGGTCATATTTGGGCACAGCTTTTGCATGTAATAGAATAGGAAATTGTGTTTGTAGGAAATGTTGCAGTAGTAAAATATAGTAAATTCACTTTGTAGATTCTCTACCCGAAAAGTACTTTGCTTTGTATGCCTTTATTTTCCTCATTTGTTAAAAAAAAATGTTTGAAATAAATTTTTTCTAAACATATCCAGCTCTTAAATATATGTTGTCCATCTCGAGTTTTTCTACCAGTGAGAACAAATGTAAATGTTAGTATTTCTACCTTTAGCAGTTTTTTCCCTGAGGAAGGTGTACAATTACTAGACTATGAAAATGCCTGATGTTTTTACAGAGAAGAGCACAGATGTCCTGAGTGCATACCTAAGCTCCATCTCTTAGTAGTTCTGTGACCTCAGACAAATCATTCTCTGAGTATAATCTTTAAGATAGGGAGAATGCCTCTGTTGCAGGGTGGCTGTGAAGGTTAGTAATATATGTATGGCTCTACACACGTAGTAGGCACCCCAATACGTGATAGCTCTAAAATGAGGTCGGGAATAGCTGGCTCCTTAAGTAGTCTAAGTTGTTTTGTCTGTGGTGGTTGTTTACTCCGTTCCTTCCTGATGGTTTCTCTCCCCTACTTCCCTCACCACCCACTCTTGTGATGCCTCTTTAATATTACTCTTGTGAGTAATTTGATTAAAAATTGACTACTTTAGCATGACTTCATTTTATTTTGGATAGAGTACACATCCAAATAGTAGAAAAACAAGAAAAATACAAAGCATTCTCCCTCCTTCCCTAGCTCCCAACCATCTGATTCTCCCCCGAAACAGACATTGTAACCAGTTTCTCGGTGTTTTCCTAGTGATTCTGTGCTTGAACAAGCATATGCATATCCTTCTAACCTCTTGTCTGCCGGAGAAGTAGTCTAATGTAAACACTGTTTGCTACCTTGCTTTTTACCTTTCTTATGAAGTGAACACATCCGTTTTACGTGCACAGCTCAATTACAAAGTGAGCACGTACGCAGAACACCCACCCAGGTCAAGGAATCAAATACCGCTGGCACCCTGAAGCCTGCTTTGTGCCCTCAATCATTACCCCTTCCCAAAGATCGTGACTCTGGCACCATAGATTTGTCTGCCTGCTTTAAAGTTTCTGTAAATGGCATGTATATTCCTCTGTGTCTTTTGATCAGCATTTGAGATTCATCCATGTTATTGCATATAACTCTACTTCATACTTTTTCCAGTTTTGTATAAAATCTCTACCTTATTCTTTTCACCTAGCATATCTTTGAGATGTTTCCGTATCGTTTGTGTATATACACACGCACTCTACAAGATACTTTATCTACTTTTTTAAGAGTGCAAAATATATCAGTCCTTTTCTTTGTATGCTGTGTGCCACGTGGCTGCCCAATAGGAATTTATGGAATAAACGTGAGTATAAAGTAGGCCCCAGCCCCCATTTTTCCAATTAACAGATCGAAGACATGTTCTGGTTAACTTGAATATATAAATTTGGGGAATATGGATTATTTTATCCGTTTTTTGGTGGGAATCACCTTTTATGTTGAGTTAATATTCTGAATCATATTTGCTATCGTGAGAAACTTTGTCCAAAACCACAAATACCTATTTACATGCTATAAGAATGGTTGGTGAAGTCTTTTAGATGTATATTTGAGATGGCCATAAAATAACCTTTTACTGTGTTACTTCAAGTGAACTTTTAAAGAGGGCTTATTTTCAATGATACCAAACATTTGTGATTTTGAAGTCATACCCCCAGAAATAATTACTCAATCTATGTTAAATATCTTTGTTGCTTTTAAAAACTGATTCTATCAATTCATTTAATGCTAACATGTCTTCCCCACACTGCTTTATTTTCAAAATAAAATAATTGAGCAAATTATTACTATCACAAGTAGAGTAAAAGTAGCTTTTGAAGCTGTTTCTTGAATGCTAACAAGCTCAATTGTGGAGCAAATGAAATTGTCACATCTTAGGTTCAGCAGAGCCACATCTGCAGCCCTCATTTACATACCTGTTCCTTTCAGTGCACTACTCTAAATCTGTTACTAAGGTAACTAGCAAGTAGAAAGACACAGGCTTGAAATTTATTCTCTGACCAGAGAAATAAGTGGCAAGGTGCACAACCTTGATGGTTATATATAAATGTCACAGGTTATTATGGTAGCTAGTCATTTCTATGCTAATGAAAATTTTTAAAAATCTTAGTAGCCTACATGTTAAGAGAGAAAAGTTGTTTTCCATTTAAGTTTTTAAAGCCCTCCATGTCTGCACACCAGTAAGTATTCTTATAAAAAACAATTCCAATAGAATATACCTGTTAATTACTAGCTAGAATTTTAAAGTAACCTAATTGGGATGTTTACTTTGAAAATTTAGCTTAAATGTGTTATAAACTTATAGTATTGGAAAAGTGTTCAAATATTTCTTTTTTCCCCATAAAGTCTACTTCGTTACATGTTGGTTGGGAGGATATAAGAATACATATATATTTTTTTTTCATTTAGTTTGGATGCTCTTCCAAGAGTCACATGTCCAAACCATCCAGATGCCATTTTAGTGGAGGACTACAGAGCTGGTGATATGATCTGTCCTGAGTGTGGCCTGGTTGTAGGTGAGCACTTATTATGATTTTAACTGAAATCACTATTTGGGATACTTTGCTTTTGTTTATTTTCCAAACTGTCTTTTAGTGAATACATTTTGAATTTTTTCCTTACAGGTAATTTACATTTGTTGTAAAACAAAAAAAAAATAATTAAAAAGAAACAAGTGAAAGTAATATCATCCAGAGATACTATATTTTATTATCTATCCAAATGTGTATATTTCATAATGTGGGGTAGGAGGGAGCATTAAATGAGACAGCTCATCCAAGAGAAAAGGCCCTCAGTCCTTAATCTCTTGAGTCCTTAGTCTTAAATATTTGATGGGGCATTGGGACAAGGGGATGACGTTTATGCGTGTGGAATAATTAATAAATGTAATCCAACTTTTGTGGCTTTCATATATTTAAACATGATTTATTTCAGAGTATATAAAGCTAGGCAGACATGATTTATTTCAGAGTAGTAAAGATGTATTTGTACTGAGTCTCAACTAAGTCCTTTTAGTCAGCAAAAAGATTTATTGTAATTTTCATTTGCTCATGTAGAATGATTTATTTATTAATTTCTAATATAAAATTGTTATTGCCAAAAATACTGCTACTTAAAATTTCACTTTTATTCCTACTTGCTCGCTAATCTAGATATGCAGCAGAACTTTAGAGATGGTCTGTTCAAAACTTATTCATATAGCGAGGTTGCAGCCAGTATCTGAGAAAAGGAGTAATGCTTAGCAGTTTGAAATACTTAGGAATGAAAATGCTGGTGGGGTTGTGGGAAGTATAACAAACATTGGTGGTGGTGTACTGTGGGAGTATCTTACTTGGAGGACATCTGTAATATTCCTCCAAGTAGGGTGCTTGCCTCAGACCTCCAGTGGGAGTTTTAAATCATACAGAGTTGCTAATAGGAATTGAAATCCATTTGCAACTGTATTCTACTCGTAAAAATATTAACAGCTAGTACACTTATTGTATGCTAGGGATTGTTCTAAATGATTTACATATTCGTGCAGTTTATCCTCAGAGATACCTATGAGGTGAGTACTAGCATATCATTTTAGAGATGAGAAAACTGAAGTTTAGGAAGTCTAGCAGTCCAGCTCCAGGGTCTGCATGGGAGCCAAATTTCTATCCTACCTTTCGTAATAAAATGAGTTCAGTCTGAGATTGGGAAATTACTAACACCACCTATTTTTATATGGCTTGAATGCTGAAAATGGCTTTTACATTTTTAAATGGCTGAAAAAAAAGAATATTTTGAGATGTGAAAATAGTATCAAATTCAGATTTCCATGTCCATAAATAAAGTTTTATTGGAACACAACCACAGTCATTTATTTACATGTTGCCCGTGGTTGCTTTCACATTGCAACAGCAGAATTTAGTAGCCGCAACAGAAACCATATGTGGTGCTCTCATTGCTTTGTACTGCTGCTCAGTGCACTAGGAGTCCCAGTGATGCAGTTATAACCCCACACAGCATTTGGAGTGCCCAGCATATCTCCACAGTGTAACATTTTATTTATTTTGTTACCATTGCGTACCCATCATGTCAAAAACAAGAAAAAATGTGAATTTTGAATGTCATGCTTAAAAGGCACAGCAGAGTGTGGGTTATTTTGTTATTGAATTAGATGGCAAAGCGTTGTGTTTATTATGCAGTGATACTATAGCTATGCTAAAAGAATACCGTAAACATTGACATAACGAGACTAGGCACTCATCACAGTACTCCCAACTCAGGAAAACAATGGTCAGAACATTTGGAAAATGTAAAGTGGAGTATCTCATCACAGCAGAATTTCTTTGCAAATATAAAAGAATGGAAATAAGGCTGCAGCTAAAGTAAGTTTCTGAGTGGCTCATTTTTGGTAGGCCAAGCAAGGAAAGCGATTTACCATGATGAGTTAATTAATTCGTGTTTGATTATAGCAGCTAAAGAAATGTGTTCAGAGAAAATACACTTATTTAAGACTGTTAGCGTCTCAGCAAGAAGAGTTGCTTGAAGAGTGGAGGACATTGGGAGCAACAGCAATAGTCAATTAACAATCAAGGCAAATTATTTCAAGTATTTTTCCTGGACTCTTGATGACTCGGCAAATGTTACTGATAGTGCTGAGCTGTTTATTCAAGAAGTCAGTGCAGTGTGCAGTTGGAAGTGACTGAATCATCTGCATGGAACAACTACAGGAGAAAATATTTTCAAAGAGGTGCAGAATTACTGATTCAGTACGACCTGAAGTGGAATCAGCTAAGATGTTTTGTAACTGATGGTGGTAAAAATATGTGTGGAGTGGAAGACTTAGTGAGACAAATTTACAAAGATTGTGAAAAATTTTAAGATTTTTAAAGCCTATAGTTATTCGTCGTGTTATTTACCAGTAGATACGTTGTGGAAAAAGTTTGAATCTGTCATTTGTTATTGATTCAGTAGTGTCAATAGTGAATTTCACTCACTCTCCTGGACTTAACTGTCATCAGTCAGTTCTATGAATCAGTGCCGCTTTCACCCGCTGTTGCTGAACTTGGAATAGCTTTAGAAATTAGCTTTTGCTGCAGACTTGCTAATATGTCTTAATTGAATTCAACCTAGAATCGCAAGGCAAAGCAGTGCCTGTGTTTAACTTAGTTAAACGGTAGTAAAGTCAATTTGACAACTAACCTTATTTGAATCACAAGTAATATCAAATTGCTTTATATATTTTATGTACTTTCATTGCTGTCAGAATTAAAACAAGAACTAAGATCTTCATCCCCGCACAGATCTGCAGCAGGTATATTTTTCCAAACCCAAACTGTGTTTTCCAGATCAGGATGCAAATGCAAATGAAATTTTCATATTTCAAGATTTGCTTAACTGTAGTTAAGGAGCTTCCACCTAACCTTCAATTGGAAATGATTAATCTACAATGTAATGACATGTTAAAAGGCAAATATCAGGAGAATGTAATAAAATTCCATAAATGCTTTCCAAGCAGTGAATATGCTCAATTAAATCATAGGCTTGCAGATTAATATCACTATTTGGCAGTACTTACTTATGTGAAAAAGACATTTTAAAAAATGAAATGCATGAAGTCTTGTTAACATGGCATTGACAGATGAACATTTGTAATTGATTTTGATGATAAGGAACACTAACTTTGAATTTCAATTAAGTGAAATTTTTCCCCCCAAAATAGAATATCATTCTTCTCAGTAGTAGATATGTATTACAAAAAATTATACTTAATTATTGTTATATTTTTCATTCCATCAATAAAAATTATTCGTTGATTTTTTTCTTTTGGTATAAATACCTATGTAATATCATCAGTTTGACCTCTTGACTCACAAAACCTAAAATGTTTACTGTATGACCCTTTACGGAAAATGTTTGCTGGCCCCTCAGTTAAATGAGAGCATTCTAATTCTTCCGTAGTATTAAGATCAAACCAATAATGTGTGACAGTGAGACAGAGATGGAATATTGAAGGTAAATTCGTCTTCTTGGAGGTCCTAACCTCTGTAGGCATTTAAAAAGAAGGAGTGCAAAAATGTTGCCTTATATTTCCAGCCTTTCCATCAGCTTCACTTCCACTTTGACCAGCAAGACACTTGGGTAAGATTAACCAACTGGAGGAGGAGGATAGAATTCACAGGCCTTATATGCTTTTTTGGTGTTTGGAATCCCTAATTTTTACTTGTATTTTTCTGCTGTATCAAACCAAAGAAAGTATATTTTCTTTTAGTTTTCCTTTAGTTAATTACTAGTCTTGAACACCAGCATCAGAAGTATATTTTATTCTAACTAAAGCTACCAGGCTGAATTTTAAGGCCTGGAAATTTGAAAATATAATCTGATTAAACTTCCTTTCTATATATAGAAATATCTCTTTGTGATACTGGTTTTCCTGACAAAAATATAACAAATACTTGTCTTATAATATACAGTAGCCTCATTCACAGATATTTGTGGTTAAATGTGTTATATGATGTCTTGCAAACGAAGAATTATTCCGTGACCAAACAAGTGCAGGCAGGTAAGACTCTGCTGACAGACTTCTGTTTTGCTGCAGATATCATCAATCAAATTATGTTGAAAATAGCTTAATTAAACATGACACTCCATGAGTCTAAATTTTAAAAATACATATACATATGTACATATATACACAAACATATATCACTGTCATCTATCAATAATAAATTTAGATTGTATTATATATTTTATTGGGTTTGCATCATCTTGTTGGTTTAAAGGCATGTGCTCTTTGTTGCCAGCTTAATTTAGCTTTTATCTCTTATGCTGTGGAGAGAGGAAGAACTTAAACTGGTCAAATATTCTGCAATCCACTAAGGGCATACAATTTGTCCCTTTTCTCGTATTCGAGATATTGCTGTTCATAAAGATTTAAATCTGGACATCATCATCATGTGTTTCCCAGTAATCTTGGTATATGTGGTTTGATTGTGCTTGCCATAGAATTTCACATTCTCTGAAACTTTTTAGATTATACCATATTTATTGAATAAGCATTTTGAATAACCTTTGGTTTAATCACCAGACAACTTAAAAACAAACTCTGCTAGAATTATTTTTGGACAACTCTGTACTTAATTAACGTTTAATTTGTGCTTGAAACTTAGGGCGGCCTCTTGTCACTAACTCCCCTTAATCTCAAACTTAAGACTAGATACCACTCAATTGTCATCTTCAGAGCCATGTGCTACCCCCTCAACTGAGTCGGCACTAAGAGAGTCCATTATTATCACCTTTTTTAATGAAATAATTCATAATACAAAAAATATATTTGTCTTATATAAACTGTCTTTTCTTTAGTCTCTAGTAACACTTTTCTCACTGTCCTTTAAACCTTCATTCATAGGCCCCTTGAGGCCCACCAGTCAGTCTCAAAACCAGTGCCACGTGTTTTAGGATTTTCTTAAAGCAACATTATACCTTCAGGAACCAATTTCTGTTTCAATTATGTGACAAACTCCCTCAAAACTTAGTTGCTTATAGCAGCCATTTTATTTTGCTCTTGATTTTATGGGTCAGTAATTTGGGAAGGACTCATCTGGGGTATTGTTTCTTTCCATGGTACTGGCAGGTCCTGGAGGATCCACTGCTGTGATGGCTTCGTCACCTGCATTTCTGGTGCCTCTATGCTCCTTGGCCTTCCTACATGGGTCTCTCATCCTCTAGGTCTTCTCCATAGTTGTTTCAGAGTAATCCTATTTCATACATAATGGTTGATTTTCAAGAGAAACCTCTCAAGAGCAAGTGTTTTGAGAGAGAGTAGAAGCTGGATTTGGGTCGTGAAAGGCTATGCCTGGAACAGGATTGCTTCTGTATTCTATTAGCAGTCATGAGACCTGCCTAGTTTGGAGGAGTTGGAGAAATAGGCTTCACCTGATGTGAGTGATAGGGTCATGTTGCAGAAGAACATGTGGATGGGAGATATTGCAGCCATCTTTGGAAAAGACAATTTGTCACATGTTTAACGTCTAATTTTTTTCCCAGTATCCACATGGTTGTGTAGTATTTAGTCTCTCTTGTAACTCAGGTTGTTTCCAATTTTTTGTGCTATCTTTTAATACTGTTTAACATGTAATAGTTATCTAATTGACTTTCCTCTTTGAATTACAGGATTTGTGTTTTAAACATATGAAATGTTATGATTTGTGGTTGGCTGTCTCATCAGTGATCCTTAAGATATTGGTAGTGATCTCTAAAATAGGGCCAATTTTTAAAGCAAAGCTTTGTCATTTCTACCATGAAACTATTGGCTCTAATAGCTTGTTTTGTGGGGTTTTTCCCCCAAATCCTGTGTGATTGTGTGTCACTTTAAAGGGTGAGCACTAGGTGGCAGTATAATCATATTTAGATTGTCAATTTGTTCATAAATTTGACTTTGTTCATTGTTTATACAGTGACTTATAGTCAGCAGAGTGTTAGGTTAGTAAACTGCTGTAATAGCTGTTAAAACATGAAATTGGTTATCAAGACTTTTATAAACTAGGATTTCATAATGAGGTGTTCGTTAGAACTAGTGGTATCATTTCTAGTTAAAGCCACTTTTCGTGTACCATTTAAAACTGAATTCTTTCATTGTTCTTTAAAGCAATATAAGGAAAATACCAGAAGATAGTTTAGGTGGATTTGAAAGGGAAAATGAGTCAATTTGACCTCTCCCTCTTAAACTCATTCTGGATATTATTTATTGGTATCTGATATTTGAACATGAATGGAATCTGGTATTAAATCTGACACATGAATGTATGAATGTGCATTAAGAATCAGCTGGGAAATATGTTTAAAAAGATTCCAGGCCTCACGTCCAGAAATTCTAGCTCAGGTCATACGTTGATAATACATTAAGAAACACATACCTATACTGTTATCTTTATAATTTACCACATTCTTTAAGATCTTCTCTACTTGTAGAGTTTTCATACTTTCTCTGTCTCCAGACCTAGACTGCAAATTCCTATAGGGTACATATCCTAGCTCCTAGTATAATTAGGAGTCAGTGGCCCTAGTTATACTTGGCTTGGCTACTAGTAATAGGCTATGTAACTATAGTAAAGTTACGTAATTTCTTCATGTGTAAAATAAGTCTTCCTCCCCCACCCCACAAAACAAAGGGCAGATACCATACATCTCAGAATTGTTAGGAATTGTTAAGAAGTAAATGAGATAATGTATATAGTATGGCTTTAGTATGACATTTTAGTGTTAATATATTTTGGGGATACAAGTTACTCCTTTTTCCTTAACCTTGTCGTAAAAGAGGATGATTCTGAGACGCCATTCTTCATAGCAAGTCAATTGCAAAATGTTTAAATGGGTTTGGCATATTTAATGCTCCAATTGCAGTATTTTAAAGATTCCTGTGCTACCATCTTTAAATTTACGTTAGCAATATTTCCTAAAGGAAAAAAATTCAGGTTTAGTTTAATGTGCCCATCTATATATTTAAATTAAGGACTATTTGTATTCCCTTTCACATTCTTGCTTTGGCATCTCTTGTAAGCCTTCAGAGACAGCCTTCTTGCCTAATGTAGAATTTTTAATTTAGATGCTACTTTCTCTTAAGCATCGGAATATTACTAATTTTACTCATTTAACACAACCACTGTTTGCAGTAGTTTTTCCATTTTACTGAAAGGGAAACTGAGGCTTGGAGTGCTTAGGTAATTAGCTCAAGATTCCACATCTAGTAAGTGACAGAGCCACTTAAATCCAGATCTGTACGAGTTAAACGCCTTTGGTCTTTCTACTACATGTTTCTTTTAAGACTGTCCTGGTCAGGGAGAGTGATAGAAAGATGAAACCCTATAAGCAAGCTCTGGAGCAACTCTGGCTAGTGTGTGGAAGGGAAGAGGGTAAATTAATACAGCATAACATGGTAAAAGCTCTATTACAGTTCTTTCAAGTTTGGGGAGAACACAAAGGTAGGAAGTGGTGACTTCCTGGGGAAATTACTGTTGAATTTACATTGAAACGTGGTCATTAAGAATGAGTCAGGGTTTATGGAGGGAAAGTCATTCCAAGTAGAGGGAAAAGAAACATATACCATAGGATAGAGGCCTGAAAGTATTAGTTCCTGAATGACTAAGTTTACTGTGACCAAGGTTAGGATGCATCTTCCATCAGAGCCGAAGCTCATTGGCTTAGATTCTGCTGTTGCAGACTTGCCTGTTTTTGAGGAAAAACAAGATGTATTCAGGTATTCAGGGATGGAACTTATAATGCATTTTCCTTTACAGACTATTTTCCAAATGGTAATTACACTGTCAACTTGTACATGTTTGAGGGCGTGGGGAGTCTAAGCATCCTGGGTAAAGTAGGCTTTTATGGGCTGGTCTTGGAAATTAATCATGATGTGGTTTGTTTCTAGGGGATAATTCATTTTGAGTTTGTACCCAGTTTACGTTTTGGGAACATAAACTGTGATTTAGAGACAGGCTATATTATTAATAGTATGTCTTCATAAAGTATCTCTTGATTAAAGTTCTCTTCAAAATTGTCTTTAACACATATTTCTGATAAGAATGTATAGTAACCATAGGCTAAAAATCAGGATTCTTTGAAATATCATGAGAAGAAATGGGGGAAAGGGTTAAATGACTGAGGAAGTTGTGGAAGCTAATGATGCATTTCATCTCGAGCAGTAGCTTTTATGAATCTAATGTGTTGGCTTAAACATTTTTCAAAGCACCTTAAGTTTTCTTTAATTACAAAAATTTGATGCTTGGGGTTTGTCCATCTTGAGTAGTAATACATTCAGATTATTGAACTTTTATTAGACTTAGCCCATTTTGAAAAATTTTGTAGTTTTAAACTAAATGGTGTTAGACAAATCTAGCCTGAGAAAAACAAGTAATTTGGGCAGTATTTTTCTAAGACCCTCCTACTTCTGAATTCTCTACTGCAGGTTGTATGCCAGAATGCTTAAATAAGATCATTTTTTCGGTAAGATGCCATAAAGAATTGAAATCTGGGGCAATTCCTGCTCATATACCCTTTTTTAAAGTTCCTTTCTTAATTTACAATAAGAGAGAGAAAACAAAAACATTGTAAGTCTAGGTCAGGCTAGAAAGTCACGCTCTCCAGTATTGGCTTCCTGGTGCTTTTGGTATGTTGCAGTGTTTCCCTGCACTGTTAGGATTGCTACCTTAAGCCATTCTGGTTTTAATAATGTACCATGAAATACCTTTGGTTGAATTTACAGTTTATAGTTTGCATGATAAGGTTTAATGTATGTTTAATTTGTCTTTGTGTACTATTTCCTTTAGACTATAAGGCACAGTACCTTGATTCTGCTGGATGTTCTTTCTCATCTCCTCTCTCCCTGCCCCATTATTCCTGTGGCAGAGGCTGCTGCTTTTTTCCCCAATGTCTATTCCCCCTTTCTTCACTAATAGAATCCCTGTTTGTTTTTGTTTTTTAAAGATTGGCACCTGAGCCAACATCTGTCGCCAATCTTCTTTTTTTTCCTTCACTCCCCAAAGCCCACCAGTACATAGTTGTATATTCTAGTTGTAGGTCCTTCTACTTGTGGCATGGGGGATGCCACCTCAGCGTGGCTTGATCAGCAGTGCCATCTCCGCACCCAGGATACAAACCAGCGAAACCCTGGGCCGCCCAAGTGGAGCACTCAAACGTAACCACTCAGCCATGGGGCCAGCCCCATAGAATCCCCAAGTTGGAACTGGGCATGTGGCTGCCCTAGTAACTGTATTACCCAGCTTCCCTTGTAGCTTGATATGGCTGTGTGATTAAGTTCTAACTGGTAGGTTGTCAGTAGAAGAAATGTTGGCAACTCTAGATCCTGCCCTAAGGGATGTGCCCTCCCTTTTTCTCCTTCCACTGGTTAGAATGCAGACATGACGGAGGGACCTACCAACAGCCATCTTATGCTGCGAAATGCAAGCCATGATAAAGATGGCTTATCACAAAGATAGGAGGAGTCTGGGTCACACTAGACCAGAACTATTAACTGTGGACTGTTAACATGAGAAAGTTGTGTCTTCTTTAAATCACTATAATTTTTGCTTTGATTACAAACCTACCTGTTTCCTTCCTGATACATTTCTGGAATCGTATGGGGAGTTTATTTTGTTTGGGTCATCTATTATCTGCCAGGGACTGTGAGTATCTGGAGAGACTGAGAGCACTGGTGGTGGTGAATTGGAAGGTTTTCCAGCGTCACTGCCATCACTGGACTTGCATTGACAATTCTGTATTACAGGATGAATAAGCATAAAAATCACCATGGGGCTTATGAATATAAACTACAAGGAAGAGGAATAGTGATCCTGATTAAGTCTATGGACTTAACAGAAAATTCTACCCCTGACATAGTTTGCTAGTAGAAAGTTATAGAAAATAGCTAATATTTGTGATTTCCTCAGTTTGTCATGTGGCATAAAAAGGAAGCCATAGAACAGTCTTTTTTTAATGGACTTATACATAAATCCCCAAAACTATGGTACTGAAATCTGTTTGCTAATTGTCTTGTGGAACAGCCCTGCTGACTCTTCACTGGTATTTCTGGTTCTTCTTTGGGCTACATGGTACAGTTGTACTTCCCCACCCCTTTTGAAGTTAAGCATTACCCTTGGCTGGCTTTGGCCAGTGGGAGGTGAGTGGAAATGTTACTGTTAGAAACCATTAAGTCAGTGCATAATTCACCACATTCCCTTTTCCCTAGCATGGTGACTGGCATGTGTCAAGTGGTAGGAATTCCATCATCTTGAATAAGGACTGCATAAAAGCCATCTTGTCTCTTTTTAGAGTATGAATAAGAAAGTATAGTATGAATAAGAAAGAAATCTTTGTTTTAAGACACTGAACTTTTGAAATTATTCATTACCCCAGAATAACTTAATTTATCCTAACACAAAGGTACTAGAAGAAGAATAAGCCACAGACGACTCTGGTTAGCTTTCATAATGTAAGAAGACGGTGTGTAAGAAACACTATGGTCTGCTAAGATGATAATTAACTCAACACTTGTTTCTAATATAAGATACTCTGAATTAGAGTAGAATTATGTTTTAAGACTATTTCAGTTCACCTGTTACTTTTATGAAATAATGTTGAAATATTAGAGACATTTCTGTTTTAAATGGAAGGCATTGTTTTGAAAGTTCTGACAAGTGCTTTAGGTATAAAATAGAAATGGGAGTTAAGCATTGGAAAGGGAACAAGTTCTGCCACTGATGGGATTCTATATCTAGAATATTCAGAGCAAACTTTAAAAATTAATAGTCTATTAAAAGTGGCTGAATATAAGCATGTAAAATATTACAGCAATTACTAGTTAGAAAATGAGATTTTTAACAGAAAAAAATTAGGTCTAGTCTTTAATGTGAAATACATATAATCTGAAAGAAGACCTTGAGAAAGAGTATATTCCTTGTCCAAGAAGATTGAGGAAAGTTGTTCTGTCATTCCCAAAATAATGTATAGGTTTGACGCAGTTTAATTCAAAATCAGTGGTGTTTTGGTGGGAGTGAATTCTAATTTTTAATTGATTGCGGTATAATTGCATGCAGTAAAATGCACAGATCCCAGATGGTGCAGTTTGAATCTTGACGTTGCATATACTGGTGTAACCAGCACACTGACCAAGAAGGTTAGGCCGTTTGCTTCACCTCAGAAGTCCCCTTGTGTCTGTTTCTAGTCAGTCATCTCTGCCCTCCACCTCCACCCAACAGCAACCACTGTACTGATTTCTGTTCTCATAGATTATTTTGCCTGTTTTTGAACTTCCTATAAATAGAATCATGTAGTATGTTCTTTTTTGTGACTGAGCTTTTTTGACTCAAAATAGTGCTTTTGAAATGCATTTATGTTACTGCATGTATCAGTAGTTTATTTGCTGAGGGATATTCCATTGTGTACATTTTCCTGTTGCTAGACATTTGGGTTGTTTCTAGTTTTTAGCTGATATGCATAATGCTGCTATAAACATTCTTGTATGAGACTTTTGTAGGTAAATACTTGAGTGGAATTGCCAAATCATAGGTGCCAAAGTAGTGGAACCATTTTAAACTGGTGTAAATGATTTTGGCTGTTCTCAATTTTTTCCTGAAAAATAAAGAGATGAAACTCATTCTCTTTAGAATATGGTTAAATGTCTTAGTTAACATTCTTTAGATACCACTCACATGGATTGAGAACTGTACGTGTGTAATATGTGAATATACATATGTACTGAGTATGTTTACTTTTGGGTGAGAAACTTGATCAGAGTGTTAGAGAGCATACTCTATAGGTGGACGGAGGAGTAGGGCTATGATGTATATTACAGTAGTGCTACTATTTTGGTTTTATAAATATTCATATATAGACTTTGTGTCTGGTGTTAATTTTAGACAAATCAGTGTGTGGTTAAGAAAGAAACTAGTAAAAGTTGGCATGTTTCTCTGTTTCTAGAACATTAAAGGATACGTGAAGTGGTGTGTGCTGCGCTGATTGGCAGGCTTCTTCCTTGTCAGAGGTTGGTTATACCAAAACATGGCTGCCTGTGCTCTTAACCCCTAAAAGGATTCTGTATTGCAGTTTCCTTCCAGAGCAACTTTGAAAATGCTGCCTCGTTTAGGTTTTCTTCGAATGAAAATCCTTTATGTATTCTGACTTTCTTCCTGAATGGTCCACCCTATTTCTTGTTACTCATGCCCTTAATCTGATGGTCTAGTTATAGTTTCATGATGTGCTATTTGAGTTATTTTGGAAATTTTATTTATTATAAATGCTGTGTTTTGAGCAGTAAAATATGAAAAGAGGAATGGCTTTTAGCACAAACCACAGATTATTGAATGAGTCATGTAGATCACTCCCACGTATGTGGAAAAATTACCTCACTACCCAGTTTGGGGTTTTCTATTTATACTATCCTAGGCCAGCTTCGTTTTGTTTTGCTTTGTTTTTCCCCATAATGCATCTTGTCTTTTTTGAGGCAGTACAAAGCAAGCAGTAAAAGAAACTCATGGTAAGTTACTTTGAGGCCAAAAGGAAAATGCTATGAAGTGAAGCATCTTGGCTAACTAGTACTTTATCTTTAGATTACTAATAGATATATTCTACCTACCTGCCTTTTCATTTGCAGTGTCCTCTTAATACATTCATGGTGTTAATTAAAATATTACAAGTTAATCATGACATTTGACATTTTTTGTGAACTTAGAATTTAGCAAATAACTCCAAATTTGAAGGCTACAGTGGTTTTTTGTTGTGTGTGTGTTTATTTCACTGACTGGGAAAGTTAGATTCCCTTTTCTCCCTTTGAAAACATAAGTGTTTGGAGGCATCGTGGTATCACTTTAATTGGTGGATATTATTAAAGGGGCTAAACTTTGTCTAAAAATCTTGTTTTGGTGTTTATGATACAAATTTAGTGTCAGTTTGTCATGGAACAGGCACGATATGATCTAATTTTAATTTTAGGAACAAATGCATGTATACACATGAATGAAAACAGCAGAATATATTCCAAAGTATTTACTGTCTGTGGCTGTCTCTGGGTGTTGGAAATACAAGTAATTTTGTTTTGCTCATATATCTATTTTTTTTGTAAACAAGTATTATTCTTTTATGAAAAGGAAGAAAAATCGTCTCTATATAGTGGTCTCTTTGAGATGGGTCTTATTTAGTGTTGTAGTAAGGCTTCAGTGCACAATTACAGATTTAATGTTACTTTCAGGTAAGTTTTTAAAATCTTAATTTATGTAATTAGAATTGCTTCCCAAGTTTAGTGATGTTAGTTAGGAGGAGGAAGCAGAGAAATCCATGACAGTCCCATCCGTTTCACGTTCTTTTTCTCCTCATTTTGGACCACCTGCTCAATCTCTCATCTACTGAGGTTGCCTTACATATCTGACCTCTCTGATTTTCCTTCCTTGGCCCTTCTCGTGGCACACAGGTGTGGCCAGTAGGGGCCCTACCTCTCCTCTCAGTTCTCTTGTGACATGATAGTCCAGTGAAATCTGTTTATTCCCAAGTGATTCGAGTGTTTGGAGAAAAATGAATTTTTCCAAAATCATCAGGAATGAATCATCCCGTTGTGCATTTACCTGCTTTCTTAAATATAACGCTAAGATTAGATTATGATCACTATACTCTAGTGTTTATGAGCATTTTAATTAACGTACTAGATATAAAACAATTTAGAAGATTTAACATAGTCTACATGGAGTGCCTTCCTTCTGTTGTCTCCCTGCCTCCTTTGCTGTCTTTTACTGATCAGTTACCTGCAGCAGACTGATACTTTTAAAGTCTAATATGAAGATTTATGTTTTACAGCTGGTGCCTCTCCTAATTACCCCACCAAAAGGGGGGAAAAGTCAGAATATCTGTCATCTTATTTTTATTTTCATAGCAATAAATAGCTAATACTCAGCACTCACTTTTTAAGCAGTTTATGTGTGCTGTATCTGTTAGCTTATTTAATTTTTACAGTCTTTAAAATATGAAGTTATTGGGGAAATTTAAAGCTGAGGAAGTGAAGGCACAGAAATGAGGTACATTGTCCAAGGCTGAGTGGCAAATGGCAGACTCCACAGTCTTGACCGTTATATTAATTGATTTGTCAGTACCAGAACTTGTAATTGCTGAGCTAAGTGATTTCTGCCATTCCTTTCTCCTTTCTGTTGGTTGTGTATAGGTAGAGATGAAAACGGTCTGGTTCTTGCTTTCAATTTTAGCACATTTTGGTGGAAAGCTCATGTTTTACAAATACAGTATAGAACAGGCTGGAATCCAGTGCGCATTTCAGTTCTAGCTGTGTGATCTTAGGCAAATGAATCTTATTGCTAAAGTGGCAGTAAAAGTGGTACCTACCTTTATAAGGCTGTGATAATCGAGAGAGAACATTTACAAAGGGCACAGTGACGAACACATGCAAGTGCTCAGTGTTAACTCTTGGCTCCTGTGGAGATATGACTGGCCATTGAGCATTCCCCCAAAGCAGCAGTCAGCCAGGTCTGTTCCTGTCTGGTTTCTTGGCATATTTAGCCACTGCTTCGTAACCTAAAAGGAAAAGTTTCCTACCTGGCTTTCTTCTCACTGATTCTAGGCTTAGTTTATTCTATATAAATTATTTGGCCAAAAATATTTTTTCATCAAACAGTAAAACATAAACTTAGACTTAGTTGTTTGTAAAGCATTTCCCTTGAAAACTTGGTAATTTTTTTATATTACACTATGTGCATTAATACCATTGTGAACTGTGTTTTCTATTTTTTTCCATGCCTGTTGCACATTTTGTGCAAATCCTGGTTATGAATCATTATATTACTTTATCATTGCATCACATGTGAATAGCTTTATTGTGCTATTTGTCTTTATTTTGACTAATTGTTTTTTCTTCCAAGAGTTAGACTGTGACTAATCATAGCGTAAGGTATAAAGAGGGTTATTATTGGACTGGCACAGTAGTTAAAGGAACGCTTTAGGACAAATCTGAGATGTGATACTTTTTTTTTAATGGGAAGATTTTTAATTGACATCTTGAAAGATGGTACTAGAATGAGCAAAACCATACAAAATGCTGGAAAAATTTCCAGACTTCCATATAACAGAAAATAAGTCTGTAGTTCAAATCCCACTGCTGGCATTAGCCAATTGGTTAACCTTTGATAATTCACTGTGTTTCCCTTTTTTTTTAACTTGTAACATTATATACATTTTGGGTGTACATCATTATATTTTGATTTCTGTGTAGATTACATCATGTTCACCACTGAAGGACTAATTACAATCCATCCCCACATGCATGTGCCTGATCATCCCTTTGTCCTCCTCCCTCCCTGCTTCCCCTCTGGTAACCACCAATCCAATCTCTGTGAGACATGATGCTTAAGCTGGAGCCTAGATGTCCATGTTGAGATTTCCTGGGAATGAAAGGGCTGAGTTGAGCATTAGACAGTGTTAAGTAAATCCTATCTTGACAAGGCAATTTAGATTTGTGCTTATATCCTTAGGTGACCGGGTTATTGATGTGGGATCTGAATGGAGAACCTTCAGCAATGATAAAGCAACAAAAGATCCGTCTCGAGTTGGAGATTCTCAGAATCCTCTTCTGAGTGATGGAGATTTGTCTACCATGATTGGCAAGGTAATGAATCCATTCTACAGGAAATACCAAGTGCAGACTGACCAAAGACCTGGGAGTTTGGGATTTTGGGAAGAGTATCAGTCACTGTCCTGGTGAGGAGTCTTGACCTGAGAATAACATTTGCCAGTAATACCATTGTGAATGATGGTTGCCTTAGGCATTTCTTCCATCTTAAAGGGGAGACCAACATATCGAAATTACCGAGCCTTTATATCTCAGGCCCTTGTTTTCAAGAAGCACATTTTGCACAAAAATTAAGTTGGGTGTAAATGGTCTTTATGAGTTTATATTGATATGTTCCTTGAATATTGGGAATGTCTTGTCTTTTCCCTCCATACCACCTAAAATAAATTGGGCTCAGTATAGCCTATTTTCTAATATCAGTGAATTTATGACTTATCTAAGCTTCACATTCCTCATCAGTAAAGTGAGAATAATAGTACTTCATAGAGATATTGAGAGTTACATGGGAATGTGTGTCAAGTATTTATCACACAACATGTAATGTGTTGTATATATTCAGTAAATGGTAGCTACTGCTATTGTGTACGGCAGTACCATCATCTTCTGGGCAGCCTGGCTCTGTTTTGCTGTTATCTGAATTGGCAGTAGTAGTGGCAAATATTCCAAAGGACTAATCAAGGAAGTGGATGCTATTTTAGGACGTAATCTATACTACTGCATAGTCTCTTTTTAAAGTATCATTAAAAGACAGGTCATTACTTATTTTTTCATGCTCTATAAATTACATATCAAATTTGAAAAACGTGTAGGCTAAGTTAAAAAGTTTACAGTATTCAGAAATATCTTTAAGTAGGTGATTTCCGTGTTCACTTTAGCCTTCCAAGCTGGAAAAAAGGTATACTTAAGGACGTTTTTAAATGTAAGATTGCAACTAATTGACACTGCAACCTTTTTTTAATGTTTAATTTTTTTCAATAGGAAATACTTGACTCAAAACCAAAAATGTAAAAAGAACACAGTAAATCTTCCTCACTCTTGACCCCCAAACTCTCAGTTCCCACTGCAACCCCCTTTCCCTGTCAAAAACAGGTAACCGTTCTTATTAGTTTCTCCTGTGTCCTTTGAAAGTTTATGCCTATATGGCAAAAAAGAATTTTTTTAGGATACTACGTTTATTATATAGTAAATTTCTGTATGTTTTTGGGAATATTTCTGGACTTTGTTTTCTTTCTCTCTCCCGGCTTAATCAGATGCCATACCACACTGTTTCAATAGCCTGTAGGCAGCATCAGTCCTCCTTCATGGCTCCTCTTTTTCAGCGTTTTCTTCACTAGTCTTTTCCATTTTAGGGTTAGGATTGCTTGGATTAGTTAAAAAAACAAATACCAGAAAAACTTTGTTATTATTTTTTTCACTGAGATTTTGGTTAGATTTACTTGCAAATTGAGTTAGGGAAGATCGGCTTCTTCATGATAAAACTTCCTGTCCAAAAACCTAGCATGCCTTTCCTTCTCCTTAGGTCGTATGTGTTCTTCAAGGGATGTTTTAAAGTTTTCTTCACGAGGGTCTTGCATGTTTCTTAAGTTGATTCCTAGATATTTTATTTTTTTCAATGTATTGTAATTGGAGTGTTTTCTTTCATTGTCTAACTGGTTGATGATACACATGAAAGCTATTAATTTGTCAGTTTTGACCTTGCCACTCTAATCAGTTCTCTTTTCTATAGCAGTTTTGCAGTGATTTTCATGAGTAGTCTAGGTATACAAAGATATTATCTACAAAGAGTTTATCACTTCCTTCCCAAATTTGTACTTCTAATTTTTCTCTTGCCTAATTTTAATATCCTTATACTAAAATAATAGAATTATGTCATGTAGTTATAACTGCATTATATTGGCTAGTTTTTCTAGTACTGTGTTACAAGGGGTAGTGGTAGGAGGCGCCTTCATCTTCTGGCTTCAGTGGAGAAATGTGACGCTGCTCACGCTCCTTTAATCACTGTGCTGGCTTTGGGCTTGGGAGAGCGATTTCCTGATATGAAGTCCCCATTTGTAGTGCTTTAAGAGTTTTTATCAAAAACTGGATTGTGAGTTTTGTTTACTTGTCTTTTTTAGTGAGTTTGGAGATGATCAGTTGATTTTTCTCCTTAGGTCTCTTAATATGATAGTTTATATTATTGGATTCTCTAATAGTAGATATTCTTACATGTAAAGCATGTGATAGAAAAACCTGTTTAAAACCATCTTAACCTGGTACTTTTTCTATTGAGGAATAGGGAAGATGCACAGGGTAGATTTCTTGAGCACATGGAGTCAGATCATATAAGGTATATTTTCTTAGAAATTGTTTATTCAGGCTTCCAAAATTTTTTTGCACAAAATTATAAAACTTTGTTTTGTAGGGCACAGGAGCTGCAAGTTTTGATGAATTTGGCAATTCTAAGTACCAAAATCGGAGAACAATGAGTAGTTCTGATCGGGCAATGATGAATGCATTCAAGGAGATTACTACCATGGCAGACAGAATCAACCTCCCTCGAAATATAGTTGTAAGTTCTTGTCTTCTCCTTTAAGCCATTCTGGCTTTGACTTAGCATAATTTAATGAAGACATGAAATTTTGATATTGCAACTAATTAAATGGCCTAGAGTTTATTAAACTTAGTTTCTCTGCTTTGAAGGATCGAACAAATAATTTATTCAAGCAAGTGTATGAGCAGAAGAGCCTGAAGGGAAGAGCTAATGATGCCATAGCTTCCGCTTGTCTCTATATTGCCTGTAGACAAGAAGGGGTTCCTAGGACGTTTAAAGGTAAGTTTTTAGTTGCATAGGTAAAAATATTATCTGTGTCACCTTAAAGTCACAGACCAAAGTCAAGCAGCTTTGACACTAAGCAGCTCAGTCGTGTCTCTGTGGTTACATTCATTTTCAAATGCCTACTTATTTTTGTTCCTTTTGATCATTCTGTGATCTTATTGGCCATGTTCTTTTCAGGCTGTTTTCCCATGTAAAGTCATTTTAGTTCATGTAAGCCCTGTGTTCTTTGCTAGTAAGATTTTTTCACTGACTGTATTTTGTGGGCTTTGAGTTTGAGGCCTGGCACCATAAGCCAGAGCAGGCCTTTGTAGTAAGTCTGTACACTTGATGCACAGAAAAGTTTCTGCTCCCAGCACAGGTCTCTGTAAGTGAGGGAGTCAAGCTTTAGAAAGCATCAGTGACGTTTTTTCTTTTGAGTTACATGGGTTGCACTTTCATACTCAAGTTGGAGGATTTGAGAGGATTACTGTTTTTCATCCAGTTGGCAGTTTACCCAAGAACCCATGACCATCTTATTCACACCACGTTGCTGTGACACTCACACTGACTTTCACTGCCAAAGTGCATTTTAGCTTACCCTCCATTCATCCATGAATATTTATTTTTTTAAGTTTTCTTAATGTCAAAGGGAAGAGGAAGTGGCTTTCATCATCATTTTTGGTATTACAACTAAAATTAAGGATTTTGTTAAATTTATTCTGAAAGTGTTTGGTAGTTGAATTTTTAGAAGAACAGAGTCAACGATTGGGTCCTGTTTGCTGTAGCCGTAACTGCAGGGATTGCGTGTACACGTGACAGGCTGCAGCTTGAGGAGTGTTCTTTAGCTTGAGTATTTCTTCCATCTCCTTGATATGCTCTTTACAGCAGATTAAGATATAAATACCAGAGTTTCTGATAAGTTGAAGAAACTTACTTGCATGAGTTGAAACTTCAGAGAAGTTAAAATTTTGAAATATTGGGACCATAGTTAAATTGTTTATCAAACTTTAAAGAAATTTTTAAAAAAATTTATGTTAACTGAGAAATTTTAAATTAGCTCTATCATAAATATCACTGAGAGAATTAGAGATTTCATCTTTAAGGCCTGATGGAATTTTTTGCAATTAGAATCAGAAATGATAGATTTTAAAATGAACTATATGGCTTATTTGGATTTATTCATTTTTTTTTTCTTTTAGAAATATGTGCTGTATCACGAATTTCTAAGAAAGAAATTGGTCGATGTTTTAAACTTATTTTGAAAGCTTTAGAAACCAGTGTGGATTTGATTACAACTGGGGACTTCATGTCCAGGTTTTGTTCCAACCTTTGTCTTCCTAAACAAGTGCAGATGGCAGCTACACATATAGCCCGTAAAGCTGTGGAATTGGACTTGGTTCCTGGAAGGAGCCCAATATCTGTGGCGGCAGCAGCCATTTACATGGCCTCACAGGCATCAGCTGAGAAGAGGACCCAAAAAGGTAGGAATCTTCCTCAGGCAGAGTGGTGATGAGATTGTGAAGGCTGGAGCATGTGACTAGTTCCATTCTAAGTAGAAAACAGGTTAATATCCAGAACTCATGTAAGAGGTATTTCCTTCGCATCCGAACAAGAAAATCCAGTGTTTTGCTTTTAAGTGGCTCAGAAATAAAAATAGAGGCATAATCCTGTGTACAGACTTTTTTCCATTTGAATTATTTCACTTTGTACATTTTTCATTTTTAGAAGTTGTTTTTATTTTTTCCCTTAAATGTTCCTGGTTATTTTGAATAGTCCTTTTCTTCTCCTCAAAACTTACCTTTTAAAACTTGAGGGGGCTGTGCTTGCCTTCTCAGCTCCTGACCTGGTACCCTGTAGATAGGCACACTGTACATAGACGTTGACCCTCAAGCTTTAACATGCTGAGAAGCTGTTCTCTTTGTCCTTTTGTACAGAGTCACAGTTTCTTAATGAAAATACTAACATAAGTAGTTTGACCATCTAAAGCCATTTTTTAATTTAGTGTTGTAGGGGAACTTTGAAACAGAAGTATTAAGTGAATTTCTTTATAAGCATGTATTCATTAATTCTGTGATCCTCAAAATGATTTATAAAGAAAAAGCAGTCAATTCTAAATTTAAAAGTGAGGTAGTGAAATTACTTGCTGCAATAACTTTGTGATACCCTATTCATATGTAGAAGAAAGACTACAAAAAAGAAGCCACCCGTTAGTTATTTAAATGTGCCGTTATCTATTCACTTTGGCCTCCATTCATATTTTTTTTTCTTTTTTTTTTTTTTATTAATGTTACGATCGATTACAACCTTGTGAAATTTCAGTTGTACATTTTTGTTAGTCATGTTGTGGGTACACCACTTGCCCCTTTGTGCCCTCCCCCCACCCCCCCTTTTCCCTGGTAACCACCGATCTGATCTCCTTCTCAATATACTAACTTCCACCTATGAGTGGAGTCATATAGAGTTCGTCTTTCTCTGACTGGCTTATTTCGCTTAACATAATACCCTCGAGGTCCATCCACGTTGTTGTGAATGGGCCAATTTTGTCTTTTTTTATGGCTGAGTAGTATTCCATTGTGTATATATACCATATCTTCTTTATCCAATCATCAGTTTCTGGGCATGTAGGTTGGTTGCACATCTTGGCTATTGTAAATAATGCTTCGATGAACATAGGGGTGCAAGGGACTCTTGGGATTTCTGATTTCAGGTTCTTAGGATAGATACCCAGTAATGGGATGGCTGGGTCATAGGGTATTTCTATTTTTAACTTTTTGAGAAATCTCCATACTGTTTTCCATAGTGGCTGTACCAGTTTGCATTCCCACCAACAGTGTATGAGGGTTCCTTTTTCTCCACAACCTCTCCAACATTTGTCACTCTTGGTTTTGGATGTTTTTGCCAATCTAACGGGTGTAAGGTGATATCTTAGTGTAGTTTTGATTTGCATTTCCCTGATGATTAGCGATGATGAACATCTTTTCATGTGTCTATTGGCCATATTCATATCTTTTGAGAAATGTCTGTTCATGTCCTCTGCCCATTTTTTGATTGGGTTGTTTGTTTTTTTGTTGTTAAGCAGTGTGAGTTCTTTGTATATTATGGAGATTAACCCTTTGTCGGATAAGTGGCTTGTAAATATTTTTTCCCAATTAGTGAGCTGTTTTTCCTCCATTCATATTTTTTTTTTTTTTTTTTTTAAAGATTTTATTTTTTCCTTTTTCTCCCCAAAGCCCCCCGGTACATAGTTGTGTATTCTTCGTTGTGGGTTCTTCCAGTTGTGGCATGTGGGACGCCGCCTCAGCGTGGTCTGATGAGCAGTGCCATGTCCGCGCCCAGGATTCGAACCAACGAAACACTGGGCCGCCTGCAGCGGAGCGCGCGAACTTAACCACTTGGCCACGGGGCCAGCCCCCCTCCATTCATATTTTTTAAGGAAATTTTGAGTCTTCCGGTGCAGTTGAGAAGTTGCAGCTTAGGCACATCATCCTTACCTTCATTCCTAGTTGTAAAGGTTTTCAGCAACACAGAAATGTTTCTCTTGGCGCTTCCCGCAGCTTGTGTTTTACGTGAAGAGTTTTCTTGAAATTTTAAGGCCTTTCTCTTCCCTCCCCAGCAGGCAGTTGACCTTCACGTAGTTGACGTTCATCAGTATCTGTCTAGAATAGTGTAATGCAATATGAGATAAGAAAATGTAAAATGAGCGAATTCCACACTGGTGGCAGGCATCCACACCGAAAATCCATGAAACCTCACCGATTTGAACTGACTGTGAAAAGGTGGTAAAATGAGTTTGTGCTAAAGGGTGTGTTTTAAAGTCCATTTTGGTTAAGTATTTATAACTAACCAAATTATTAAGTGGTAATCCTGTGGGACTTTTATTTTTTTTTTGTGGAAGATTAACCCTGAGCTAACTACTGCCAGTCCTCCTCTTTTTGCTGAGGAAGACTGGCCCTGAGGTAACATCCATGCCCATCTTCCTCTCCTTTGTATGTGGGATGCCTACCACAGCATGGCTTTTGCCAAGTGGTGCCATGTCTGCACCCAGGATCTGAACCAGCAAACACAGGGCTGCCAAGAAGCGGAATGTGTGAACTTAACCACCGCTGCACCACCAGGCCGGCCCCTTTGGGACTTCTTTTAATTGAAAAAAGGAAAAAAGTGACAGTGACTTTGAAGGATAAAAGTGGATCCTAGGATTTTATAATAGTCTGTAGAAATACTCATATGAACTCAATATATATGCTCAAGTATGTGTTCGTAAGTGAAAAACATCTATATTATGCTATAATGTACAGCTGTTTGATCTCAGATGTATTAAGTAGAAAAAAAAGGTTGTAGAACAATATTTATAGTATCATCCCATTTTGGTTTTACCATCTTAACAAAAGAAACTTTTAGTGGAAGTTAGCTAGGGGAGATGTTGCAGGGGAACTTTTGAATAGAGAACTAATAAAGTGAACTTCTTTACAAGAATGTATTCATGGATAAAGAAGATTTACTGTGAAGAAAAGAAGTCAGTTCTAAGTATGATGACCAGTACAGTCATGTGCTGCATAATGACATTTTGGTCAACAGTGGACTGTGCATATGTGATGGTGGTCCCATAAGATCCATGCCTCATAGCCTAGCTATGTCATAAGCCATACCATCTAGGTTTGTGTAAGTACTGCAGGGGAGGAAGAAATTTTCTTCTACCTTTCTAGGTTCTTCTGGCCAGTCTAAGAATTAAATTGACGTGGCACATTAACAGGAGAAAACAAAAGTTTAATAACACATGGGAGAAACCCAGGAAAACTGAGTAACTCACCCAAATGACTAAAACCCTCACCTTAAATACCATCCTCAGCTAAAGACAAAAGACCTTGAGGGTGGGGAGAGTCAGGGACTTCAAAGGGAAGGCAGGCAATTCACAGGTAGGTGAAAACGAGCAAATGTTTGGAAAACAAGTGTTTGGCCACACAGAAACAGAAGAACACAGAGGGGAGCCCAACAAACTGGCCTTTCTAGGTTCCTCCCTGTCTGCCACCTAGGCCATGTTATGCTAAGGTGACAGCTCACTTCCTGAGACAGTCCTTTTTTAATCTGAATTCTTTTAGGCAGTTAAGGGGGAAGTAACAAGAAAAACTTTGAGTCTTGTTTCTTAAAAATATTCAGCCTAAAATAATCCTCATGTTAAGGAGACACATTTTGGGGTGGCACATTTTGTTCCCCTTCAGTACACTCTGATGTTCACACAACAACAAAATCACCTAATGATGCTTTTCTCAGAATGTATCCCTGTTGTTAAGCGACACATGACTGTCTAATAGTCATCACTCTTAGTGCTCTGCCCTGAGCACTGTTCAGATGTTTTACGGATAGTGAACCTTTTAATACTAATATGGCAGCCCTTTGAGGTATTAAGTACTATTGCCCTTATTCTTGTTGTTACTAACTTTAGCCCTGCTTTCTACTTTTTTGTGTATATTTCCATTATCAGTTTTTAAAAATCAGTGTTTTTGTTTTTTTCACTTTTGCATTTTTATACTACCATATCTCGCAAGTTGGAATGCAGGTAATAGAAGGGAGGTAGGATGGAAGTTATACTTATTATTTTGATTTTTGTCTTTTAGAAATTGGAGATATTGCTGGTGTTGCTGATGTTACAATCAGACAGTCCTACAGACTGATCTATCCTCGAGCCCCAGATCTGTTTCCCACAGACTTCAAATTTGACACTCCTGTGGACAAACTACCACAGCTATAAATCGAGGCAGCTAATGCCAGACTCTCGCACACTGAACTTGGCCTGTTGTCCACAGCCTTTCCGAAGTGCTGGAGGGAGCCTTTAACAAGGGAACGAAGACGTGGTACGCATTCCAGGGCTAAATGTTAATGGCTTGGCATTCTGTATGTATATACTAGCAAAACCTATTTAATGATTTAAATTTCTTATTGAATTTGCTTTCTTTTGTAGCAATCTAGGAAACTGTATTTTGGAAGATATTTGAAATTATGTAATTCTTGAATAAAACATTTTTTAAAACTAAAGTTTTTGTTAAGGTAAATTACATGTTATATGTAATTTATAATTTATAATATACAATTACAAATAATACATATTGCAGCTAATGAAGCTGATAGAGGTCCTTGTCTTCTGGGTTTTTTTCATATATATATTTAGTTTTTTTATGTTAATAAAATCATGGCAATAGAAAAGCTTTTGAGAACTACTCTTGATATCAAGAACGTATTTAGTTTGCAGTTTGAAAGGGTGTCTGTGTGATTTATTTATATATATATTAAAAAAGAAGTGATGAACTGGACCTTGAAAGGCACTGGCTTGAGAGAGAGAAAAATGTTAAGTATGTATGTGTTTTTCCTCAGTGAGCTTATTGAGCAGAGATGATGATGCTGGCAAATAATTAGCAGTAGGTCAACAGATTTCAATTTTTGGATGTTAACATTTCATTTTATAGAATCTGCATATCTACAATTCTTATTTTTACTTTTTGGGATATTCATAAAGAATATTTGAAATGAAGGTCATTGGGCTTGGGAATGTCCAGGAATTTTTTTTAACAAGCAGCCCCCCCTCCCCCCAGGTGAATGTGATGTGTAGGTGTTTTGCATATCACTCTTTGAAGAACATTGATTTCAGTTCTCTTGACTGTTAGGCAATGTAAGTGAAGACCAACAAAATTTTGCCCTTTTACCAGCTCGGTATTTGAGCAGGGGACTTGAATCCATGCTAACCGTCACCACTGTCAGCTGCACTGGTTTAAAACAGATGTCGTGGTTCTTACACATAAAGAGGTTATCATTAGGTGAGAAGAACAATCTCTTATTGTGGCTTGATGAGCAGATGCAGACTCTGGTCCAGAGAGAGACTTTCCCTCTAGAAGATCAGACCTCCACTGTCATTTCTATTGACCACGGAATGGGGGTGGGTATTGGACCATGAAGACAAACGGTATTTCTCCCTTGTGCAAAATGTATGACCCTCAAAGCTGGGGGAGAACACCAGAGAGAGCATCACAGGCATACTATAACCCAAATACAAGATCCCAAGGCCAGTGATGAAATTTATACTCCAGGCAGTCAGAACCCATCCTACCCAGAGTGAGACCCAGAAAGAAGAAAACTTAGGTCATTGGCACCTCCTGGGCACCATCAGTGGTCCCCAGTGCCACGCTTCTCCATCTTTCCAGGTGTGGACTGAGAGCGGTCCTCCTCCCCCTTTGTGCTCCCCAGATTCTAGTGATTGATCACAAAACTTCCCATTCGGTAAAGAATATCTGCAAGCAGCAACCAGTTAACTAGATCTTAAAATGGTTGTTTTTGCAATTTTCAAAGGTCAGTACAAGTAACTGTAGAACATTTGGAAAATGCATAATGAAAATACCCATAAGCCACCCCAAAATAACTACCAGTATACTGGTAATTTTTTCTTTCCTGCTATTTTGCTATGCTCATTATTTAAATATAGTTGTGGTTCAGGTAGAGTAATATGATTTGCTTAATCTTTTCACTTTCCTGGTTACAAAAATGCATTAGATAACTAGAAAAATGCAGATAAGCATAAAGGGGAAAAAAAACCCACCTAGCCCCTGCCACTCAGATATGTCAACATCTTGGTTTATTTTTTGTTTTCTATACATTTAAAAAGCTTGGATCAGCAGAACTGATTTTAAAGATTAATCTGGGGCAGAGGATATGTTTGCTTTTTTAAGGGAATGGAGCTTATATTCTTGTAAGTATTAAAACTAAAGGAATTAAAATGCTCGTTTTTCCAGATTCTCCCTAAGTCACCCATGTAGTTTAATCAGTTTAACTCAACTGCAGATACTGAAATAAGGAGAAATGCCCGAAGAGTGAAGGAGCGGCAGTGCCGTTTACTCCTCTTTGCTCCCACCCCTGGCCTCACAGTCTGGGTGTTCTTGAGAGGGACAGGTGTGTTTGGAATTGGATGTGTTGTTAATGACGCTTTCAGAGAGACATTTATTCTGACTACTGGAACATTTTCACCTAGCAGGGAAGAGGGAATCCACAGCAATGCCATATTTGGGCTTCAGCTCCCTCTAGTGTTCTCTGGCCACCTGAGCAAGTCCTAGTCCTTATTTGTCCATCTCCTCCCAGGCTCTTATATCATACATGGAGGTTGTGGTTGGCTGATTTGCTACTAAAATCCACTTGAGATGTGGAGTGTTCAATTGCAGCAACTTGATCATATTTAATATGGCAAAATTACTAATACTTAGAAATTCAGAAAATCACCCAGGTCTTACTAACCAGTGAAAGGAATCCAACATACCTTGAAAAGAATACATTCTAAACCAGTAATTGTGCATAACTTTTTTTCATTTGAGGTGTGAAAATCTCCCCCTACGTAGGTGGACAGCTACCTTGTTGAGAGCTGATCATAAAAGTTGAAACCTGCCTCTGTTTGGGCCTACATTTTAGCAAGTTAGGAATATTAGCCATGCAAAGCAATTTCTGTGAAGATAAAATGCATCCATCCTGTGTGTGCCAGCATCTTTAAGCAGTTGAAATTTTGGTTATTGTGGCCCCTTCCATCCAGGTATTTAAAACGAAGACTCACTGGAAGCCTCTTTTTCATTGACACTCTCTGCTAGGGCTCTGTGAGTTCAAACCTTTGGTTAGAAGTTTCATGGAATCTGAGTTTGAGTGCCCTGGTCCAATCTCCCCATTTTGTAGATCAGAGAAACCAAAGGATCTGTCCAAGTTCACTTAGCAGCAGAGATGGGACCAACTAAGGTCGCTTGGTCGCTCAGTCCAGTGCTCTCATGCCCTGAGCCGTACTATTGAAGCTTATTTCACAGGAGGCTGCTTCAGGACGGGCTTTAGTTGTAGCTTTCAAATACGTTCAATTACTAAATTAACGGAATCATTCAGTGCAGTACTTGGATCTGGCTTCTTGGGGAAAGCTTTTCAGAGTGAGTTTTTGAACTACTTTTAAATCAGCCCAGGTGACAAGGAGTTAATAGCCAGAAATTGTTCTTTAGTTTTCCTCCGAACTAAATGCTTCTTAAACTAGATTCCTCTTGATAGTAAGCCTTTGTGTTCAAAGCAACAAACGTACTTTACCCATAGTTATCTTTGGTTTCTGAGCTAATTTTGTATCACAGGTGCAAGATTTACTTTAATTATCAAGATGAACAGCTGAGCAGGCCTATTACCCATCTGGTCCTAATCCAGCCAAGAGGCCTCTGTGTCCCATGCCAATATTTTCAATTGTCAATGGCCCTGACTTTTCGTGTTGCTGCAGTTTTTATCTCATCTGCCAATTGTGGAGCTACTGGAAGACTCCCTGGCCCCCAAACACTTCCTCACTCTCCTGCTCCCGATATGTACACATACACGCTCCTTTCATCAGGATCGCAAGATTTCAGTGTCACTGCAAAAGTACCGTGCGGCTCATCTCTAGGCCATAGAAGCCTCAGCATCTTGCACAGGCGTCAACGTCCACTCACAACCCTCACTGGCTTTTCTCTAGCCGGAGGGACTCTTAACTGCCAATCTGGGAGGCTCAAGCTCGCACTTGGTGAAAGAGGAGGAGGGAAAAGGTGACCGTAAAGCTTTCTTTTCCTCTGCAGTGTCAGACGTTCTCATGCCCTCTCTGATCTGCAACAGCATATGGCTGGCACAGCCATTGTTTGAAATGGTAAATGTTCTGAGACATCTGAGACAGGGAGGATCACTGGCATGCAAAGTCCTTAAGAGTAAGAAAAAGCAAGTTGAAGTGATGTTGAATTTAAGATTCTGCTAAAAGATACTTTGCTTTAAATTGACATAAGTGACAAAGTTAAAACCACCAAAGAATTGGGTCTAGTGCTCTTAGAAATTTTAGAAAGGCTGCTTTGTTCTATTCTGTTCCAAGAGACAGGTCTAGGCTGGAAAAGCTACGTGGAGCTTTGAGATGAACACGTCAATTATGCGGAAGACCTCACTGAAGGTATTTAAGCAGAGACTTGGTTGATCTGTCAGAGATTTCTGTGGAATCACCTTACCGCCTCTGTGGTTCCTTCCAGCTCTATGGCTGTGAGACACTAGAAAAAATGATGGACTCAGAACTCTCAGCCCCCTTCTGCACTGCTGTGGCTCGATAAAGATGATCTGCTGCGCAATCAGCTTCCCTCACTGTTCTAATTTGTTAACATGAAGGGTGGTTTGCTCTTCAGTATACAGTAGGGGCCTGGGTTTTGGCCCTGATATCACATTTTAGTGCTGTGACTTTGAGTCTATCATACTTTTTTTCTATCTGCATATTGCAGATAGTGAATATTCAATGATAGCTCTAAAAAGGCATTTTAAGCATTCTCTAGTAGCATGGACATCAAACTGTGTGCCAGGGGCTCCTATGGAAGACCTCAGAAGTAGCTCCAGTGAGTGACAGACTGGGCTGCCAGCCTGCTTCTGCTCTGATTGTTATGCATTGGAAGAACATGGAAGATTTTGTTTGAAAAGGGAAGTTAAAAATGAGTGATACACTATAACTCCTTCATTTTACAGATGAGATCATTAGGGTGAAATGTACATATATCACTAGTGAGGTGAAATAACTTGTCCAAGGTCACACTACTAGTGAGTAGCAAAATGAGGACTAGGCCCAGGCATCTTGCTGCCTCCATGTGCTGATTTTCAAAATGCTTGAGAGTTTCAAGTGACGGCATGTGTGGAAGTTCTCTGTAGATTAGGAAGGACTGAACTTAGAAAAGGGCTGATTCTTCTGGTTGTCAGAGGGACACCTTGTTATGTTGGAGCCCAACTGCAGTTCATATCAACAATGGATCTTAGGTTGGATCTCAATCACTAATAGAAACTTTTTATATTTTATATTATTCTAAATGTCTTTGTATAGAGCAAAGCAGGCCAGTCATTGATTCTCCACTGTGATGAGTCTGAAGGTACAAGATACAAGAGGTGAATAAGGCATGCCCTGCACTGATGCAATGAAACAAGCATAAGATGGAGGTGTGTATACAGCCCAAGGGGATCAGAAAGGAGGAAACACTCATTCCACCTGTGTGAAAAGAGGAGGGCACAAAGTGGAAAAAAGGCGGGGTTTTTTTTGAGCAAGATTAGCCCTGAGCTAACATCTGCCAGTCCTCTTCTTTATGCTGAGGAAGACTGGCCCTGAGCTAACATCTGTGCCCATCTTCCTCTCATTTATATGTGGGACGCCTGCCACAGCATGACTTGCCAAGCAGTGCCATGTCCGGGATCCGAACCGGCGAACCCCGGGCCACTGAAGCAGAACATGTGCACTTAACTACTGCGCCACCAGGCTGGCCCTGAAAAAAGACTTTTTAGTTAGAAAAGGCCCTTGGAAGATAAGCGGACATCACATTGATAGGGAGACATTCCTTTGATAGGTTGGTATATGGCCCCTTATGGGCCACAGGTAGTCAGTCCCAGTGGTTTGTTTCTACCACCTAAATAGTGCTTCTTTATCCACTTGTCTCTCTCCTAACTGCCATATCCTAGTTGAGGCCTTATCATCTCCCACAGTTGCTAAGGTGGCTGCACGTTAGTGCTCCTGCCTTCAGTCCTGCATCCTCCACTCCATTCTCCACATGCAAATCTAATCATGTCCCTCCCAGGGGAAGATGCTTCAATGCTCTGAGGCAGAGGCAATTTATCAGAAAACTAATGAAGCTTGAGGTGTACTTGCTCAGGCTCCTACCAGGGAAGGCTGTGAACTTAATTTTGTAGCCATAAATATAAAATCATGGATTTCTTAAAGAGGGCCCCCAAAATTGTATATACTTCCAGTCCCACAAAATTTAGATGTGCCCCTGTGATAAATAACCCTTTCTGAACAGTGTCCACAAGGCCTGCACAATATGACCCTTTCTTTCCTAATCTCTCCCCATCTACTGCGTTGCAGTTTATATGTATCTTCCAGCTATAATGAAGTTTAATTTCCTCCAGAGTGCCATGTTCTTTCATCTGTGGGCAAACTCAAATATCCCTCCCTCACTTAGAACCCTTCCTGGCCCTCTCTTCACTTGCTAACTCATCTCCAACATCAACCTAAATACCAAGACCTCCGGAAGTCTTCACTGACTCTCCAGCTTGGATTTCTGATGTGCTCCCACAGCACCTTGTCCTCCCCCTAGAGGAATCTTGATCACGCTATAATGTCATTGCCAAGTGACTTATATGTACCCCTACTGGATTGTAGGCTCTATGGAGGCAGTGACATCAACTTTCCTTTCTTGTCTGCACCAAGCACAATGGCTAGTGACCAGTAATGGGGGAATCAATAAATATTTATTGAATGAATGAACATCAGACTTTGATTTCAAATGCTGGCCAAGCAATACACAATGAGCTGAATACTCCTCCTTTGGAAAAAGTAGTAATTAATTTTTCTTAGACTTTTCATAGTATAAAACTTAACTATGAAGAAAGTTCTTTGAAACTTAATTTTCCCTTTGAAAATTGGCTGTTCACAGAAGTAGAACAACCATTCTAAAATTTGTATGGAAAAACAAAAGACCTCAAATAGCCAAAGCAACTTGAGAAAGAACAAAGTTGGAGGCATCATGCTCCCTCATTTCAAACCATATTACAAAGCTATAGCAATGGAAACAGTGGTATTGGCGTAAAAACAGACACATAGATCAGTGGTACAGAATAGAGAGCCCAGAATTAGATTCATGCGTATATAGTCGATTTATGACAAAGGAGCCAAGAATATACAATGAGGAAAGGGCAGTCTCTTCAACAAATGGTGTTGAGAGAACTGGACAGCTACTTGCAAAAGAATGAAACAGGACCTCTATTTTACATCATACACAAAAATTAAAATGGATTGAAGACGTGAACATAACACCTGAAATCATAAAACTAGAAGAAAACATAGGCGGTAAGCTTCTTGACGTCAGTCTTGGCAACAACGTTTTTGTATTTGACACCAAAAACAAAGGCAATAAAAGAAAAAATAAACAAATGGGACTACATAAAACTAAAAAGCTTCTGCACAGCAAAGGAAACCATCAACAAAACGCAAAGGCAACCTATCAAATGGGAGAAAATATTTGCAAATCATATATCTGATAAGGGGCTAATACCCAAAATATATAAAGAACTCCTACAACTCAATAGCAAAATTAAAAAGTCTGATTAAAAAATGGGCAGATGATCTGAAGAGACATTTTCCCAAAAAAAGACATCCAGATGGCCAACAGGCACATGAAAAGGTGCTCAACATCACTCATTGTCAGGGAAATGCAAATCAAAACCACAATGAGATATCACCTCACACCTGTTAGGGTGGCTATTATCAAAAAAACAAGAGAGAAGTGTTGATGAGGATGTGGAGAAAAGGGAACCTTTGTGCACTGTTGGTGGGAATGTAAATTGGTTCAGCCACTATGGCAAACAGTAAGGAGGGTCCACAAAAAACTGAAAATAGAATTACCACACGATCCACCAATTCCACTTCTGAGTATGTATCTGAAGGGAAAATTGGGGTCTTTTCTGTTTCCATACAAAAAACTAACTCAAAAAGATATCTGCACCTCCGTGTTCATTGCAGCATTATTCACAATAGCCAAGATATGGAAACAACCTCAGTGTCCATTGGTGGATGGATGGATAAAGATGTGCTATATATACACACACAATGGAATATTATTCAGCCATTAAAAAGTGAAATCTCGCTATTTGCAAAAGCATGGATGGACCTTGCAGGCATTATGCTAAGTGAACTAAATCAGACAGAGAAAGACACATACTGCATGATCTCACTTAAATGCAAAATCTATTTTATTTATTAGTTTATTTATTTTGAGGAAGATCAGCCCTGAGCTAACATCTGCCAATCCTCCTCTTTTTGCCAAGGAAGACTGGCCCTGAGCTAACATCCATGCCCATCTTCCTCCATGTTACATGTGGGATGCCTACCACAGCATGGTGTGCCAAGCGGTGCCATGTCTGCACCCAGGATCCGAACTGGCGAACCCCGGGCCACCAAAGCGGAACATGCTCACTTAACCGCTGCGCCACCTGGCTAGCCCCTAAATGTAGAATCTAAAAAACAAAAAATGAAACAAGCTCATAGATTCAGGGAACAGATTGGTGGTTGCCAGAGGCGGGGGATAGAGGGTTGGGTGAAGCTGATCAAAAGGTATAAACTTTCACTTATAAAATACGTAAGTCATGGGGATGTAATGAACAGATGGTGACTGTAGTTAATAATATTGTATCATATATTTGAAAGTTGCTAAGAGAGTAGATCTCAAAATTTTTCATCATAAGGAAAAAAAATTTGTAACTGTGTGGTGATGGATGTTAACTAGACTTACTATGGTTTTCATTTCATAATGTAGACAAATATCGAATCATTATGTTGTACACCTGAAACGAATATAATGTTCTATGTCAGTTACACCTCAATAATAAAAAGAAGATTGGCTGAATGTAACAAAGAGGATTGGTTTGTTTTTTCGGATAGGAAACCACACTGCAGTATAAACTTATAACGAAAACTTTATTCATTTATAGATCAAATGGTAAAGCATTAAACTATTTAGATTTCTTTTTCCCATTCTATGCAAGTTTCTAGAACAGAAGAAGTAGACTTTAGTTAAAAAGAGAGAGTTTGAACTTTTTACTATGAAGATGGCTCTGGAAATCGAAGAAAAAAGCAGGTTTGGTAAAAGCCCACCTTGTATAGTCTGAAATAGTGATCTGAAATAAAAATGAATTCTTTTCTTTTGATTGCCTTTAGCTTAAAACTGAAGAGACAGTTCAGATTCTGAAAGAAAAAAAGTTAGGGCAGGGAGAAATAAAGGCGACTTCTAGAATGATTTCACTAAGTCTAAATTCAATCTGTAGAATACAGTGTAATTATTACAATGTGTAAACAGTGAGAAAATAGATAACATAGAGAAGTAGTATGCAAAATTTATAGCCAAATGAGGGGTTTGTAGGTCAATGGAGAACCAGCATGTTAGAGAAATAACACTGAACTGAAGGAGGAAACTCTCTCTGTGTTTAATTCACTTGTAAAATCGATGTCAACTAGATAATAGCAATCACTGTCACTTCATGGCAAATAGTGTGGATTGGCTTGTTCAACATCTAGTCCAACCTCCTTCTAGCATGCTTTCCTGAACAGCAGAGGCTAGAAAGCAAAAATAACCCCCGCTCCTAAAATCCAAAAAATAAAAATCCCAGACTTCTTTGAAGCTGAAGTTTTAGATATAAATTAAGTTCTTACCAATCAGATGCACCCACATGATACTTGAATTCAAAAAGGAGTTAAGCAGGTCAGGGCACACAGCATCCATTTTGTTGGCATATACATATACATATTGTGTAGCAAAGCCAGCTTCCAGATTCTCCAGGGAAGTGCCAGGTGTGGCAAAAGCAGCGATCCTTCTTGGCCAGTCCTGCCCTGGGGCTTTGGATGTCAGTCCTAAAAGTTCAGTCTGAAGTTGGCTTCTGGAGTTCTCCCAGGATTCTGTTAGCCATTTACTAGTCAGAACTAAACCCTTTCTAGAGGGAATTTGGTCTTCTGCAAGTCATAAGCAGCAGCAGGGCCAAGGCAGGTCAAGAGCATTACTGTAATGGACGTTTCAGAGCTTACTCAGCAGGAACTATCATTACTTCCATTTTACAGATGAGAAAAATTGAAGTCCAAAGAGTATCCTGCCCAAGACGCACACTTTGATACATTACTCTACACTGCTCCCCAACTAGATGATGCCAATGAGTGAGACCAAATCACTGAAGTTCTGACTCTCAGTTTCCTGAATCCTGGATTGAATGGTGACGTAAACCTGAATTAATGCCTGGAGGAAGTCTGTCCTAACATTCCCAGAATCAGCTTCCGGTTATTTCGGGCATGGGATGGCTTGAATATGCCAGCAGGACCAACGGTCCTAGGCTGGTGGTTTTGGGGACCACGAGTTTTTCTTTTCAGAGGCTGTGTGGCAGTCATGCCCAGCACGTACTGCAAGCTTGGGCTTTGCACACTGCTCTGGGTGGCTCTAAAAGTTATAGGTGTAACCACCATTATGCCTAGAGTAGGAGTGGACAAATGGGTTTGTGTAGTCACTGCAGGTAATAGTTTTAAAGCAAAAGGCACTTTCCTTTCCCATGAAGGGGTGATCTTTTTAGTACCGTTGAGCTCTTGGAACAATGTGTACACAGATGAACAAAGAGAGGATGGATGTTAATCTTTTCTGTTTTCTATAAAGGAAGAATAAGCAAGGGGCCTCCAGTGGTTGCCAGTCTGGAAGTTTACACTGAATTTCAGTTTTGCAGCTGCTCCATCTTTTTTCCAAACAAAAAGTATTTACTGAGTAACCAGATACTCTGAATGTGTGTTTAACAAGGAGTAGTTCAGTTGTGGGAATTTCTTCCTTTTGAATTCCTTTAAACCCAACCCCTCATTCATTTATTCAATCATGCACTGAGTATAGTGAGATTAAAAGCATGAATCTGGGGCTGGCCCCATGGCCGAGTGGTTAAATTCGCGCACTCCGCTGCAGGCAGCCCAGTGTTTCGTTGGTTCGAATCCTGGGCGCGGACATGGCACTGCTCATCAAACCACACTGAGGCAGCGTCCCACATGCCACAACTAGAATGACCCACAACGCAGAATATACAACTATGTGCCGGGGGCTTTGGGGAGAAAAAGGAAAAAATAAAATCTTTAAAAAAAAAATTAAAAAAATAAAAAATTTTTAAAAAAAGCATGGATCTTGCTAACAGACTGGGTTTGAGTCCTAGTTCTCCAACCTACCATGTGACCTTGAACAAGTACTTAACTCTCTTAAGTACCAGCTTCCTTATGTAAAACTAGAATACATACAGTGCTTTTTTCACAGGGTTGTTGTGAAGATCCAGTATGATAACACAGAATATCTGGTTTTTAAAAGTGAAGGTTTTTATTTAATGAAGGCTATTACTATTTATTGAACACTACAGTGTGTCAGCCACAGTGCTATGCATTGGGCATCCAAGATGAATAAAACACAGCTTATAGAGAAAAGAGACAGATTAATGCAATAAATTATGAAGAGTCTTTTGCAGGTTACGTGGGGACACAAATCAGGATTTAATTAGTTCTATGTTGGGGCAGGTTGGTTAGAAGATTAAGGTTTTCCTTTAGCAAAATCTGGAGGCTGATTACCACTTAAGTTCACTGGGTTTAGCTGCATCTCTGGGAAGAGTGAAGATGAACATCGTGAACCAACCTGGAGGCCCCGTAGGCATGGATCCTGCGGGAATTACAAGCGCTTCGGCAACTCTTTACTGGCTCCCTCCCATCCACATGTAAATACATTCCAATCTCTCCTATGTCCTAAACTAGTCAACGCCTGGCACTTTCCCTTCACGGCTAAACTTCTCGAAAGATTCCCTTTCATTCCCACCGTAAAACGGTGTCAGGCTAGTTTCAACCCTGGGCACACCAGCAGAACTACTCTCCTCACGGTCTCAATAAGGTCCATGTTGCTAAAACAGGTGTGAACATCTCAAAACTCATCTTAACCAATTAACATTGGATACTGTCATCCGTGTTCTCGTCTTTGAAATACTCTCGCTAGGCTCCCGCGACACTGCTTCGCGTCCGCATCGCCTTCCATCTCTGGCTACTACTGTTAAGTCTCTGTGAGTCTTCCTCTTCCGTTCCTCCCTTACAATTTTGCCCTTGGTTGGCCCTTTTATCTTCTCACTCTCCACATTCAACCTCGGATGATCTCATCTACTCCTGTGACTTCAGTTACCCTCCAGTGACCCTCATGTCTCTAGCCCAGGCTTCTTCCTGAACTCTAGGCTTGGAGATCTCAACGTGCATAATTATGAAACATAATTACAGAGTAAAGAAATACATATGCATTTTATTTTTAATTTAAATAAGGTTTTATTAGTTAATGAAACTAGGCCTCATTTTCTTCACAGGCCTCATTTCAAAGATCTCCAAGATGGAGTGTCATCCTCAAACGATGGCTTTTAAAAGCCCATGATCAAATATTCTCACTTTAAGGATAATAATAACATAACAGCATTTTTCATCTTAAAAATCAAAGCAACATAAAATAAAAATTACCAAAATATATATTTTATGACAGGCATCAGATAAATTTAACCATCTCCACAAAACAAGAGATGCCTGGCAAACATCATTCACTCCCCCCTTAATTTACTCAAAATTCTTCCAGGCCAGCCTTAAATGTATTTTTTTTTCATTACCATAATTTAAGATAGCAAGCAGCATATGTGGATGATATGCTGTATAAGCTGATTTCATTTTATTTGACCTCAAATTACCTGCTTCTTTCTCAGTCCCACATTTAACTCATTCATTCAACAAATACTATATACCAACTAACAGTATCTGGTGCTATTTTGGGCAGTGACGATATAGTGTTTAACAAGCCAAGGCCTCTGCTCTCATTCTAGATGGAGAAACAAATACATAAAAAAAATGAAAAGAAAATAAGATCATTATAAGTACAAAGCAGCAAACTAAAATATGGTAATGTGATAGTGACTGAATATAGTTACTTTCAAATAGGTGACAGAAAAAGCACTCTTTGAGTAGGAATGTTTTTCAAAGCATTTTATTATGGAAACTTTCAAACTATTCAAAACAGAGAGAATATTGTCATGTCCTCCCACGCCCCCCATGTATCCATCACCTAGCTTTGTAGGTTAGAAAGATGATGTAATTGTGTTTGATCTACTCTCTCACCTCTTTTTTTGCTGAAGTATTTTAAAGCAAATCCCAGAAATCCCATCATTTCATTCATAAAGAGTTCAGTATCTACTTAGAGGGAATTTTTAAAAAGCACATAACAACAAAATTATCATACCCAAAGGATCAAAGTTCATACAATGCATGTGGACTATATATCTCTTGAATTTAAAAAAATCTGTAATAGATGCCTCCTCCTGCCCCCGCCTCCCCAAGCTGTTTATTTGTTAAAGAGCTTAGGTCATTTGTCTTGAAGAATTTCACACATTCTGGTACCTCTTCATGGTATTATTTATCGTATTCTTCCACCCTGTATTTCCTGTAAACTGAGAACTAGAGGCTTGATCAGATTTAAGTTCAAATGGGGGGGAGGGAGGCGCGGAGGATGACGGGGAGAAGGTGGTGCTTCGTTTTTCTATTGCATCAAATCAGAATGTAGACCTTGTGTGTTTGTTCTGCTTTTAGTGATAATAAGATTGATCAGTGAGTTCAAGAGTTGCCAGACTGATCTATCTATTATAAAAATTCCATGTGAACTTTTTGCCTAATAGTTATAGCAGCTATTGCCAACTTGTTGCCAAAATCATTACTTCAATAGGGGTTGCAAAACGCCAATTTTCTAATCCTGAAATTGTTTTTGCATTTATTAGCTATGACTCTTCTATACAAAAAAGAACTCTCCCTTATCAACTATTTGGTTACCCTGAAATAAAGTATGGTACAGGAAAGCCAGAACGAATGCTTGATTCTTTCCTTTTATCTATAAATATTCAGAACAATGAATTGGAACCTTATCAATCTGAAGAGGTGACATTTAAGCTGAAATCTGAATGTCAAAAAATAGCTATGTAAGAATTAGGAGAAGAATCGTTTCAAGAACAGAGAACAGTGAAAAGCCCCTAAGGAAGGAAAGATCTTGGTGTGCTTACAGGCTAGAAAGGAAGTCATTCCAGCGGGAGCAGTAGGAGGGCCGGAGTTGAATGAGGCCAGATTGAGAGGTAGTTTGGACCACATCATGCCTTGTGAGCCAGGATTGATATTTTATAGTGAAAGAGGTGAGAAACTGGTGGAGGGTTTGCATTTTTAAAAAATAACTCTGGCTGCTGTATGGGACAATAGACTACAGGTGGAGAAAAGCGAAAGCAAGGAAACCAGTTAGGTTACTAAGAGGCCTAGGGGAGAGATGGTGACAGCTTGAGCTAGAGTGATAATAGGGAGTCCACACTCTGCCCTAATCGTACGAAATTTGCTGTCTCTAGGCCATCCATTTTTAAATGGGGAAGGGTCACAAAGGCAACTGGATGTATGTTCCTGAATTTCTTGGAAGAGTTGGGACTGGATATATGATTTCAGAGTTAGTGACACATGAATTGTCCTTTGAGTCTTGAGACCAGAGAAGAATGTGTTGACAGAAAAGGGAAAGGGCCTCAGAACAGAGCCCTGGGGTACATGAGCATCTAGGAACCAGTGGAGAATGCACATACATATATTGCACCCAATATCTGTCCTCCCTCCTTTAACAGTAATGGAGCTCACTCATATATATGTACCAGATAAAAATCATTTGTGTCAGTCACACTACACTGGCAGCTAATTTTAGGCGAGTGGGACAAGTGTGCAAGAGGTATAATCAACTTCTGAATCATCCCAGTAAGGAAAAAGCATATCCCCTGGACTCAAACGAGCTCAGACCATCTTGGACTATGCAGACTAGGCACCTAGAAATGGCAGAGCAAAAAGCTAAAGGAGTCTGAGTGACAAGGATAACTTTGTGGTAAGAGCAGGCACACCAACCTTGCCTCTAAAGCCACTGCTCCTTTGGGTCTCTGTTACACATGACAGAACCTATATTCTAATTCAGAGTCCAATCATTCTATGAACTTATAAAGATCTCTGAACCCACAAAGCTGAAGACCACACTATAGATCTCTGGTAAGGTCATAATATGCCAATGTCCACAGTGGTTAAATGGCCACTAAATGACTTTATTTTCTACCTGTCCTAATTAGACTACGACACAAACAACTCAAGGGAGTAGTCAGTAGCATGAGTATGTGTAAAGAAAAAGCAGGTACTAAGAAGGCATCAAGAGCGCCTTAGAAATCGGATTGCAATTTACTTTATCAAAAAGAGCCCTAGATTTGACGCGTCCAGGATGGCAGATGAGAAATGAAGCCACCTCTCTCTCACAGTGTTTAGATGGCTGGAAATCCCGGCAAGCCGACTAAGTGCTTTACAAGTAGTTTGGTGGTCAGAGAAAAAAATTACTGGGATTAATTTTTTTTCACATAATTTCAAATTTGTAAAAGGTAAAAGTAGTTACTATTTCCACAGAAACCTAACTCTTTCGTTAATAATTACATTCTTAAATATTGCAAGCACACTGTACAGATTGTCTTAAATAAGGCAATAAAGCATTTTCATGTCATTTGGATATTGCCAATTTGGGTCAGTTTGCATTTTTCATTACGTTTATTGCATTGCATTACACCCATCTTTCACAAGAAATAAGCCGACGACTCCAGAGTGGTTCACTGAAATGTAAAAGCATGAAGAGACGAGTGCTACAATTCAGCATAATGCTGTAAATAGCAAAAGTACTGAATTGGATTCCACTGAGAATCTAAAATGTGAATCTGTACACTTGCGCAAGTAAATTTGCGAGTGTGATGATTTTACATAAACAGCTAAAAAGAAATTAGGAACTAGGACAACAATCACCTAAAAACTGGATTTTTTTTTAAATACCATCAACCTATTCATCTGGTTCCCACTGAGGCATGAAGGTGGTGGCAGGAAAGTTTTTAAGCTTTCATATAATTTTCAAATAACGTATAGCGATCTCTTTGGCAAACTGATCAAGATTTTCTAGAAAAAGTCCAAAATATTACTTTCTAGTATGAAACTGAATCACCAAATGCAGACTCTTAAAAATGTGGGTCTTTAGTGGCAGAAGAGGTGCAAACACGAATTGTGGATAAATTGAGAAGAATTCTGTGATGCTCCAGTTAAAAGAACATGAAGCCATGATTTTGAAAAAGGTTTACTTCCTAGCTCTATCAACTGAAAGGGTCTAGAAGTCATGATTTCACAATAGCAATCAGATTTTAATTTCTAGTAGCCTTTCTCCAGTAAAAAGAAAAAAATGGCTCATTTCAGTTTTGCAGGGAACATATAAAGTGGGCCTGGAACACCTTACAGTGCAAGAAAGAAAGGAGGTACTCAAGAAGAAATGGGGTCAAATTTTGGGACATTAAAAGCATCCAAGAAAAAAGTAAGAATATTAATGGATTATAATACAATGAATAAAAAAAAATCTATGCAGAGGCCGGCCCGGTGGTGCAGCGGTTAAGTGCGCATGTTCTGCTTCGGTTGCCCAGGGTTCGCCAGTTTGGATCCCAGGTACAGACACGGCACTGCTTGTCAAGCCATGCTGTGGTAGGCGTCCCACATATAAAGCAGAGGAAGATGGGCATGGATTTTAGCTCAGGGCCAGTCTTCCTCAGCAAAAAGAGGAGGATTGGTGGCAGATGTTAGCTCAGGGCTAATCTTCCTCAAAAAAAAAAAGAAAGAAATTTTCAAAAGAAAACCCATGCACCCACAGTAAGATACTAAAAAAAGAAAAAGTCAAAGAAAGAGAGGAGGAAAAAGGGAAAGCTTTAGAAAACAGAAACAAGAGGCCAGCCCCATGGCCAAATGGTTAAGTTTGTATGCTCTGCTTTGGTGGCCCGGAGTTCCTCAGTTTGGATCCTGGGTGTGGACCTACACAATGCTCATCAAGCCATGCTGTGGTGGCATCCCATATAGAAGAAATAGAATGACTTAGAACTATGTACTGTGGCTTTAGGGAGAAAAAAGAAGAGGAAGATTGCCAACAGATGTTGGTTCAGGGCCAATCTTCCTCACCAAAAAGCATACCTTAAAAAAAAGAAAAAACTGGAAGAATGGCAGCTAATGCACGTAGAAAGAATACTAGAGTTAGAAAATTATTTTGCAACTCTCAATGCAATCATTTATTCAGATGAAGAAAATCAATGGGGAGGATAAAACCATTGGGAGGATAGTCATTGGGAAATAGAATATTAAAAAAATCTCAAGTATTATTCAGATTGCCTATTACTTACAAAAGCAAAATATATCTTTACAAAGAGAGATACGGTGATCACCACCTTAACCAAGTGAACAGACTTAGATCAATGATAGTGGAAAAATTTGACATTACATCTCTCCTAACGTGATGCATTAAGATGTAATACCACTAAGGTACTATTGCTGTGGTGGGGGGAGATTAACTCTATCTTTGAAATGGATTAAAGACATAACCATAAGCCCTGATACCATAAAACTCCTAGAAAGAAACAGGAAATAAGTTCCTTGACATTGGTCTGGACAATGATTTTTTACATATGACACCAAACGCACAGGCAACAAAAGCAAAAATCAACAAGTGGGACTACATCAAACTAAAAAGCTTCTGCACAGCAAAGAAACAATCGACAAAATGAAAAGGACACCTATAGAATGGGAGAAAATATCTGCAAACCATCTATCAGATTAGGGCTTAATATCCAAAATATATAAAGAACTCATACAGCTCAATAACAAAAAAACAATCCAATTAAAAAACGGGCAGAGGAACTGAATAGACATTTTTCCAAAGAAGCCATCCAAATGGCCAACAGGTACATGAAAAGATAAAAGATGCTCAACATCACCAACCATCTGGGAAATGCAAATCAAAACCACAGTAAGATATCACCTCACACATCAGAACAGCTATCATCAAGAAGACAAGAGACAGGTGTTGGCGAGGACATGGAGAAAAGGGAACACTTGTATACTGTTGATGGGAATGCAAATTGGTTCAGCCACTATGGGAAACAGTATGGAGATTCCTCAAAAAATCAGAACTACCATATGACGCAGCGATTCCACTCCTGGGTATATAACCAACCAAAATGAAAATAAACTATCAAAGAGATATGTGCACTCTCTTGTTTATTGCAGCATTACTCACAAGAGCCAAGATAGGGAAACAACCTAAGTGATGGCCAATGGATGAATGAATAAAAAGATGTGGTATGTAAATATACAATGGAATATTATTCAGCTATAAGAAAGAAATCCTGCCATTTGCAACAACATGGACAGACCTTCAGGGCATTATTGCTTAGTGAGATAAGACACATAGAGAAAGACAAGTACAGTCATGTGTTGCTTATCAATGGAGATATGTTCTGAGAAATGTGTTAGGTGATTTTGTTGTTGTGTGAATATCATAGAGTGTACTGAAGGGGAACAAAATTTGCCACCCCAAAATGTGTCTCCTTAACATGAGGATTATTTTAGGCTGAGGTGTTTTTATTTTTTATTTTTGCTAAGGAAGATTCACCCTGAGCTAACATCTGTGGCCAAGCCTCCTCCATTTTGTACATGGGCCACCACCACAGCACAGCCACTGATGAGTGGTGTAGGTCCACATGTGGGAACCGAACCTGGACTGCTGAAGCAGCACGTGCCAAACTTAACCACTAGGCCACCATGGCTGGCCCAAGGCTGAGAATTCCTTAAGAAACAAAAGACTCAAAGTCTTTCTTGTTACCTCTCCCTTAACTGCCTAAAAGAATTCAAATAAAAAAAAACCTGTCTCAGGAAGCGAGCTATCACCCTAGCATAACATGGCCTAGGTGGCAGACAGGGAGGAACCTAGAAAAGCCTGTTTGTTGGGCTCCCCTCTGTGTTCTGTTTCTGTGTGGCCAAACACTTGTTTTCCAAACATTTGCTCGTTTTCACCTACCTGTGAATTGCCTTCCTTCCCTTTGAAGTCCCTGACTCTCCCCACCCTCAACATCTTCTTTTGTCTATAGCTGAGAATGGTATTTAAGGTGAGGGTTTTAGCCATTTGGGTAAGTTACTCAGTTTTCCTGGGTTTCTCCCATGTGTACATGTTATTAAATCTTTGTTTTTCTTTTGTTAGTCTATCATGTCAATTTAATTCTTAGACCAACCAGAAGAACCTAGAAGGGTAGAGGAAAATTTCCTCCTCTCTCCTACAGTACTTTACACAAACCTAGATGGTCTAACCTACTAACACCTAGGTTATATGGTACTAGTCTTATGGCACCACCATTGTATATGTGGTTTGTTGCTGACTGAAATGTCATTATGTGGCACATGACTGTACCATGATATTACTTATATGTGGAATTTTATAAAGCCTACCTCTAAAAACAGAGAGTAGAATGGTGGTCACCAGAGGCTGGGTGGTGGAGGATCTGGTGAGATATTGTTTGAGGGTACAAACTTGCAACCAGTGGAAAAATAAGTCCTGGAGATCTAATGCACAGCATAGTGATTACAGACAACAATATGCTATTATAACTTCAAAGTCGCTAAGAGACTAGATCATAACTGTTCCTACCATACACACAAAAAAGATAATTATGTGACTTGATAGAGGTGATTACTAATGCTACAGTGGTAATCATATTGCAATAGATAAATGTATCAAACCAACACACTGAACAACTTAAACTTACACAATATTATGTGAATTATATCCAACAAAAAGAATTTTAAGGAAAAATCTCAGGCCATGGCAACTAATGATCCAGTATCCCATAATGTGATGTGTTATGTTGTTTGTTGCAAGACTTTAGTGAAAACAAAAAATACGTTAAACTTATAGTCAGAAGGCACAAACAGCAAATGTGTGCCTATAGTTGGTGACACAATCTGAGAAAATGAACTTTTCAAACTTTCTACATTCTGATAAGAAGCCAAAGTTGGCTGTACTTTTATGAGTAAGTTGAGGAATTTTCAAGGAAAATTATGATTATATGAAACTTTCACTTTACTTCTTAAATGAGTTTATTGCATCACATTGAACTCTACTTCAGTTATATGCAGATTCACACATTGTGAACTACACAAAATGCTGCTGAATTAAGGAAGTGTCACTGTATATTTCTTTGGCACTGACTGCTTCACAAAAGTAAAGTGTTAGAGATCACAATTACCTAAAAACATTAGTGCATTACTCTCATTATTCCTTTTATGACTAACTGTTTTGCTAACTTTAGCAAGAATAACATGATTACTAACATATTTTTCAAGCAGACCACATATATGAATGGGTAACAAGGAAACTGTTATCTATTTCCAGGATTTTTCCTCACTATATGGTGAATAGCTTTACTTCCTTACAATAACTTTTAATAATCAATATGCTGAAATCCACATTCTCGTCATTTCTATTACTTCAGCAACAAAGTCAGCTGGTACAAGAAGATAATGTTTCCACATAAACAAGTTACATGTAATTGTGAAATTGTTTGAATTTTGGACATTGATCTTTAAAAATTTTAATCTTTTAAAATTTATTGAGACTCGTTTTATGGACCAAGAAGCATCAGTACTAGCTGGTAACTTACTAGAAATGTAAATTCTCAGGCCCCACTCCAGGCCTACTGAATCAGAAACTGGGGGTGAGGCCCATATATAAGTCCTTCAAATGATTCTGATACATGCTAAAGTTTGAGAACCATTAGACTAAGTAAATTTAGTACTGGCTCACTTCGTGGGGAGATGAGTTAGCACGGTCGTTTGGATGCAGAGATGGATTTAACACAGGCTAGACTGAGTTTTAACAGCGTTGTACAAAGAAGCAAGAGAGGAGCAGGGAGTTGAGGATATACATGAGAGTGATTATAATGGATATGCGTATATAAGCTGGAAAATGAGAAAAGTAAGGACTCCAGGAGTGAGGGGTATACTGTCATTAACATATTGAAGATTGCTGAAATCACCACCCAAAATGAAGGCCTAAAATACTACCAGTAACTTCCACCTACCAATGTACTTCACCACTATCGTATTATTCCACTTCTCCATCAGATAATCACTATGTTAATTTTTGATCAACATTCCCTTGCTTAAAAAAGAAAAAGCAATGTTTTATCATACTGATGTTTGATTTGGCTGTTTTTAACTTTTAAAGATGATTATCATGCTGTATATAGTCTTCTTTGATTAACTCCTTTCACACATTTTGATCTTTTGTATTGTTCCTATAACTGCAGTTGATTAATTTTCATTGCTCTATAATAAATATTTCATGGTGTAAATATCCTATATCCTACTAAACGATTCTCTTCAACTGATGAGCATTCGGGTTGTTTTCCGTTTTTGCTGTTACAAACAGTGCTGTGAACATTCTCGTTCCTGACACGCTGCATATATATAGTTTCTTTGGGGTACAGTACTCAAGTGGAACTCCTGGGTACCTAAGTATGTAAATATTCAATTTGACAAGATAATACCAAATTGTTTTCCCAAACTGTTGTACTTCTTTACACTCCCCACAGCAATTTACATGGGAGCTTTTTGTTCCACTCCATCTCCACAGCTTGATATGGTCAGAATTTAAAATTTTTGCCAATTGAACCTGTGCACATTGTATTTCAGTATGATCTTGATTTGTAGTTCCTGACTACTGTTGAGATTTGGCAGGTTTATTGTCCATGTGAAATCTCTGTTCATATCTTTTGAACTTTTCCATTGTTTTCCTTATTGAGTTCTAAGAATTTTATTTTTTTCTTTTTAAGGAAGATCAGCCCTGAGCTAACTGCTGCCAATACTCCTCTTTTTGCTGAGGAAGACTAGGCCCTGAGCTAACATCCGTGCCCATCTTCCTCTACTTTCTATGTGGGACGCCTATCACAGTATGGCTTACCAAGCAGTGCCATGTCTGCACCCGGGATCCGAACCGGCGAACCTGGGGCCACTGAAGCAGAACATGCGCACTTAAGCGCTGCACCACTGGGCTGGCCCCTAAGAATTTTAAATATATGCTATTATTTTTTCTCTGTTACATGTGATAGAAATAATCTTCCAGTTTGTGCCTTGTCTTTTTATACTTTATGATGTCTTTTGATAAACAAGTTTCTAATTTTGTTATAGTTCCATTAATTTTTCTTGTATTTTAGTGCTTTCTTCTCCTATATACTCAATGATTTTAAGTTTTCCTTTGACATGTTTTTAATTCATTTGAAATTTTTATGTATAGTGGGACAGAAATCCAATTTCTTTTTCCCTTTCTATATGGATAAAAAATTTTCCTAGCTCTGTGTATGGAACATTTTCTTTTCTCTCCAATGAATCACATCACTTCTTTCACAAATTAAAGTTTCAGGGATGTGTGTGTCTGTTTCTTGGCTCTCTTCTATTCTGTCTGTAATATGTACTAATACTACAATTGCTACTGGCATTACACCCTAAGATGGGATATGTCTACACTTACGTAGGTCTTCTTTAATGTCTCCCAGTAAAGAATTCTTTTTTTTTAAACAGGTCTTACACATCCTTTGTTAGATTTATTTCTAGGTAACTTACTTTTTTGTTCCTATTGCAAACGTTGTGTTTAAAAAAATTATGTATTCTGTTTGATGATGGTACACAGACATTTCATGACTTTTGTATATGCATCTTATAACCAGTATCTTGGGCAAACTACGACTGCTAACAAGTCGTAGTCTTTTGAGTTTTCTAGGTAGACAATCACATCACCTGCTAATAATAACTATTTCATTTCCTCTTTCGTGTCATTATATTACCTAGAGTAGCAGAGTTCAATGTTGAAAAGCAGTAGTAATGACAGGCATTCTGGTCCTATTTCCCAAATTTAAAGGGAATGCTTCCAACGTTTCCTTTTATGAGACGATGCCATTGATTTTAGTTTTTGTGCGTGTGTGTGTGTTCTTTAAAAATATAGGTATCATTTATTAGGTTAAGGAAACCCCCCTCTTTCTTAAAAGCAGGAATGTGATCAACTTTTTCTAAATCTATTACTTTTCCTCCTTTAATCTGTCAACATGGCACACAACAGTTACAGATTTTCTAGCATTAGGCTGTCTCTGCATTACTAAGATAAGCCTAATTTGCTAATGGAATAACGTCTTTTTAATACATCACTGAACCTGATTTGGTAATATTTTGTTTACTATTTTTGTATCAATATTCATGAGTGAAATGTGCTAGTTAATATAATCTTCTTGCATATTTGGTACCTAGGTTATAATGTCTTCATAGAATGAGTTAGGAAATATAACTTTTTCCTATTTTCTCAAAAACTTTCCAAGTGGTGGAAATAATCTCTTCCTTGCAACACAATCCAGACCCAGTGTTTTCCTTGTGGAAAGACAACTTCTACTTTTATTTCTTTAATAGTTATGAGATTATTCAGCCTTTAATTTCTTCCTAGTTTAGTATTCTTATATTTTTCAAAGACTATCTTCATTATTTTAAATTTTCAAATTTATTTACATAACATTGATAGTATTTTTTTAATTTAAAAAAATCTTTGTAGTATTTGTATTTACATGCATTACAGATAGTATTTATGCCTTCTCTCACTTGTCATCTTTTTAGAGCTGTGTCTATTTTGTTAGCAGTTTCAAGAAATAAGCTTTTGGCTTTTGTTTCTATTTTGCTTATTTTTATTATTTACTTTCAGTTTATTCTGTTGCTCTTTTTCTAACTCCTTAAGTTGAATAACTTGATCAATTTTTAACCTTCCTTTTTCTAACTTTAGTTTACAAAGTCCCCTGGTAGCACCACTTTTGCCATATCCCTCAAGTTTTGGTACGTAATGTTTTTACTATTATTGAGTTATAAGTATTTAATTACCACTATTCTTTCTTCTTTTGATCCATTATTTAAAAAGTATTTAAAAATTTTTTCAAATACATATATAGCTCTTAAAATCTTTTTGTTCTAACCATTTAGAAAATATAATCAGTATAAGTATACTTTGTAATTTTCTGCAATTTGTTTTATGGCTCAATTTTTATAAATGCTCCATGTGTGCTTGAAAAGAATGTGGAATCTCTTAATTGCTGGATCCAGAATTCTATATATGTCCATTGGATCAAGCTTATTGCATTCAAATATTTTATATTTTTGCTGATTTTAAAAAGTCTGCTGTCTAATGGAATACTACTCAGCCATAAAAAAGGATAAAATCATCCCATTCACAACAACATGGATGGACCTTGAGGGTATTATGTTAAACGAAATAAGCCAGATAGAGAAAGACAATCTCTGTATGACTCCACTCATATGTGGAAGATAAACACGTGGACAAAGAGAACAGATTAGTGGTGACCAGGGGAAAGGGGTGTTGGGGGTGGGCACAAAGGGTGAAGTGGTGCACCTATAATATGACTGACAAATAATAATGTACAACTGAAATTTCACAAGGTTGTAAACTATCATAACCTCAACAGAAAAAAAAAAAGACAATTCACCTTAAAAAAAAAAAAGTCTGCTATCTAACAATGTGAGTTGAAATCTTCCACCTTGATGGTTATTTGTGAGTTTTCTCCAGTAACTCTTAACAATTTTTGCTTTATGTATTTAGAGACTATCTTATTAGATGCCTAACATCTTAGAATTATTATAGCTTTCTTGCAAATTGAATCTTGTATCATTATGTAGAAACTCTTGCTGATACTTATTTTTTCATGGTGGGTCTAAAATCTGTTTTGTTTGATATCAGTAGAGCTACTACAGGTTTAGCTTGAATGGTTTTTGCATCATATATTTTCCCTCATACTTTTACTTTCAACTTATATGTATTACTTATATTTTAGATGTATCTTTTTCTAAGTATTATAAAGCTGGATTTTAAAAAAATCTATACCTTGAGTTTACTCCATTTACATTTATTGTGATTACTGATACATTTGGGTTTATTTCTACCATCTAACCTTTTGGTTTGGAATTTATATGCACTATATTCTTTTAGTGAGTATCCTTGACATTTTATGGTGTACATTTAATCAAAGTTAATCGATAACTTGTCACTCCAACAATACAATACTTTAGCTCTGATCTTTTCTCGCTCAATTTTCTTACTATTGCTGTCCAGAATTTCTGTTAATTTAAAAGGAAAAAAAGTTTTCTATCTATTGATTTGGTTTATTTAGATTTACCTAAGTGTTTACCATATTATTTGTTCACAAACCTTTTTTGTATCATGGATTCAATCTGGGATCATTTTCCTTCTTCTTAAGCACTTCCTTAGAGTAGGACCCTTGATAGTAAACCCTTCTTTAAAAAAAAATTTTTATTTGCTCTTTCTTAAAAAAAAAATTTTACTTTCTACACAATTCCAAGTTGACACGTTGTTTGCCAGCGCTCTGAAGACAACATTCTACTGATTCCACCGCTGCTAATGAGAGGTCAGCTGCTCGTTTCTCCTTTATAGACAATTAGTGCTTTCTCTCCTGGTAGTTTCAAGATGTTGTCTTTGGTGGTCTGCAGTTTTACTACAATGGTTCTATGCATAAATTTATTTATATTTATCCTGTATGGAGAATATTGTACTTCTTGGATATTTTGCACCTCTGGGAAATGTGTAGCCATTCTCTCTTTAAATATTGCCTCTGTTTCATTCTTTCCTCTTGGGTCTCCATTCTATCTTCTATATCTCTTAACCTTCCTCTCATATTTCCTATTTCCTTATCTCTTTATTTGATTTTTTCAGGATTTATTTTCCAGATATTATCTTCCAGTTCTCCATTTCTCTCTTCAGCTGTCTAATCTCCTGTTAACCCTTCCGCTGAGTTTAAAGTTTGATCAATTATATTTTTTATTTTTGTATTTTAAAAGTGCTAATTTCTTTAAAATTTTACATTTATCCTGTTAATTTTATGCATATAAACATTTGATACATAGTTATATTCTGTATCTGGGAATTCTAATATTTGTAATTTTTTGGAGGGGATGTCTAAATTCACTTTTTCTTGACTCTCATTCAAGGTAGCTTGCTGTCTCTCATATGTTTGGTAATCCTTGACAGCGAATTACTTGATCTTAATCTGTGGAAGTTGTATGTTACCATCCTGGAGAAGCTTTCCTTCAGAAAGTATCTGATTCTACTAGTAGAGATTGACTTGCAAACTAGAACTTGAGCTCCTGTTGAGGATTTTAGCACAGAACATAAGTTGTTCTGCTTTGCAAGGTTTGTTATGCTTCATAATGGTGTTGCTACAGGAATGCATCCTTGGTAAACCCATTTCTTCTGGGTGCCTGCATTTCTAAAACCAGGTCCCTGCCATTCTGGCTCTCACCCTCTTCAACTTCCTACTTTTCTGGCCTACTCTGTAGACTCAACTTCCAGTCCTAACGTCTCAGTACTCCCACTCTTGTGCTTGGGCACCCTCTACCTCTTGGCTGCTGAAACCCTGGGCTTGCCCAGATTCAGGTTCAAGTTTATTTGCCTGTTTTGGGGTGAGGGGTTGCCAGAGACCACTCTTATCTCTAATGAGACCAGCAAGGCGTCAAATTATGTGTTTTATTGGAGGTCTTAGAGCTTCTACTTGGTCATGATACTAGAGTTGGAAATTATGCAAGACTTCTGACAATTAGGAATTATTTAAAAACTTCCCTCTATTTATATATTTGTTATATATTTATATAAATATGCTTATAAATACATATAATATTTATATATGTATATACACACACACACATAAAGCTAGTATCTCAGAGAAACAGTAGATCTCAAAAGATAGCTAGTAGGTAAATGAGAATTCTAAATTAAGATTATGATTCATGGATTGGGATTTGCTCCTTTGGGTTTCTCATACTCACCCTCACTTGCTTAGGGAAGATCAGCAGCACCTGTGAAAATTTTGTTAGATTTGAATCTATAATGCAGCTTTCACCTAGTCAACATATAATGGTAATTTCTATGACCTCAATTTGTGTTACAGGGATAGCATGGATCATTTTATATTTCTAAAACATTCCATTTGCAATTTTTGAAAAAGATGACTACAAAATGGCTACTATTCTGTTTACATTTACGTATTTTCTGAAAGGTCAGGTCCTAAAATAAAATGTTAATCTCAAGCAAGAGAAAAGTATATATAACACTGATGCTTGAATTTTAGCATTAATGCATATTGTTCTTCATTTATGAAGACTTTGATTTTTTTTCCACCTTTCTATCTTCAGTGGCCAGCACAGAGAAGGCATTCCATAAATATCCACTGAATGAAAGACGCTACTGATCTTACAGAAGTAGAATGCAAACTTTTCCCATTATTATCAGTGTACAATTTACTCCAAATCTTCACAATTTTGCACCCCCCCAAGAGAAAAAGTACTCGTAAGAAGGCTAAAGTTAATTAGTCTTTGAGATCTTGAACAGAGTATAGCGAATGCATAATTTGACCAATAGGAAGTTTTCAAAAGGAAATAATACTTAAAACCAAAGTTACAAATTACAATCTGTTTAAACTTTAATTTGTGCATTTGTGGTAATTTATGACTGCAAAACACTTCTTAGAATGACATAGTTAAAGGCACATTTCATTTGAATGCATAGTGTACCATTCTAAAATTTCCTAATTTCCTTACAAAGTGCTTGAGCAGTCACTTACACATACAGTAATAGCAAAATATATTTACACTCTATAGAGTTAAAAAATTTTAAATCTGACTAAAATATATATATTTTAAAAACTACAGAAAAAATTAGTGCTTTCTTCAGCTTAATTGTGTGAATATACCCTGCCCTATAATTTTTTTTAGTGATTGACTTCAATTAAAAAAAATTTCTGTACATTGTGTAGTTACAAAATGCTACGTCAGTTTTTAATGCTAAAAGCCTATTTTCGACACTGCTGTCTATGTATATTTGAGAACCAGAAAAGGTGAGCAGACTGTACCTCAAAAGTATGTAGTGTTTTTTTTTAATGTTGTGTTAACACTGTTTAAATTAAAGCCAGACAATTAAGCTAAGATCCTCTATTGTCCTTTACCAAGGAAGTTAACTGGCATTTTAAAATAACTTTAAACAGCATATTGCTCCCTCTTTCTATAAGATTTTCCCCCAAAGGATCTTGGGTAATAATCAATTTGGAAGGAAATATGAATTATCTCTGAACAATTTTACACAGAGTACAATAAAAATATGCCAACACACCCTGGCAAGGCTGAAATATTTATGTTTTTAGCTCAACTCTATAAATCAGTGTGCTTTCATGTTTCTCATAGGATTTGAACTTGAACAATTAAGACATGAGATTACTGTGATTAAATAGTTAATTCATTATGGTTAGTTAACAACACTTGCTATTCCTGAGGTATGATGACCCTAACATGCTAAGCACAGAATCAAAGATGTTATTATTGAACTAAGGAAAAAAAATGAAGTCATACACTAGGAGGGAAAAAAATAAAAAGAAATAAACAAAAACCCCCCAAAAAACTCCAGGCAAGTGGAAAAGTCATGGCTTACAAAAAGACTTTCCTATAAGAGCGTTAAAAAAGCCACAAATGGATCCTCTGAAGAGTTGTAAAAAAGTATTTGATCAAATTATTTTTGAGACTTTTGAGGTACAGCTTTAGTGTTATAATAATTTTTATAAAATATAGACTGTTTTATCAAAAATATTTATACATTCTGTTACAATATATTGCTTTTGCCCTCAGTAACTGCCAATATAAAATCTGGATCCAGTGGCCTAAAATGTACAAATGCACTTAACATAAACGCTGGAGTTTGAGGTGTCTGGTGGCCACTGTACAAAAGTGATGAAGTGGTGAATTAAATAATAAACCTACAACATAGAATACATTACAACTTGCACATATACATGTTCACAGCAAGTATACAATGATAATCCCTATGTTTTAACAAAGATATGGTTCCCTTCTACAGTAGACACAAGAATAAGATGAACTAGGCTGATAAATGTACAACGAATATCACAAAAGGAGGAATCAGTTCACTAATTTTGGAGGAAGGTATGACTGCACATACTGAATGTCTCGACTTTGGGAATGCATACAGGTAACACAGTATCTTGGTTCAGGCTGATCAGAAGTCCTCATTCTTAAAATTTTAAGTAAATGCTGATGTTTAGTTGTTCCTGTTTGTTTCAGCATGGCTTAAGAAAAAAAAAAACTGTTTGGCAAGTAGCTCTGTTGGAAAGCTATGAGGCTCTGTTACATGGTTGGTAAAGATAAGACAATAAAAATTTTTCCCTAATAAATATAGAAAATTTATAAAACAAGATGTCAATTCATTTCATTTTTTTTAAAAAAAGCCCAAAAGTATGCATGAACTACTACTACATTTTTTTGATATTAAAGTAATTTCTTTAAAAAAATAAGAGCATTTGCCTTATTCAAATGGAATCATACAATGTGTGAAGAGTAATAGCATCCCAAGCCTTTCTTTTACTTTGTGTAAAATACAGCCAAGTGAAGTTAACTGATTAATCTTCCTTCTACTTAAAGCAGGCATACAGCAAAGCTAGGGACTGTAGAAGAGTGTTTTTTTTCCTTTTTCCTTTTTTTTTTTTAAAAAATAGACTATTGATCCAAAAGTATTCATTTGTGATAGATTTTCATGGCTGGTGTCCATTCAGCTTAAACTCCATGAAACTGTTTCCAGTGCTCAGATTTACATTGAAAACACGTCAAGAAGCCAGTTTTCAAGAAGGTATTAGAATAGGACTTTTAAACAAATCTTCATGTGTTTAAAAAAAAATCTCAGAAGCTACTGATGGCACAGAGAGCAAATTAAGTGTTGCTATTTTTAAGAGGTCATCTTGTCAGTCAGTCTGCTTGGTTTCACAGTGTCTCGGAACTTAACACCAATCAGCAATGTAGTCAAAATCTCTGAACATTTCCTGCTCCTCTTCTGAAAGTATCCTTGGTTCTCGAGGTGGAGTTAGAATAGGTGCTTCTGAGGTAAATTCATCATCAAAATTACTAACGTCTTCCCGTCCTCTAATGGTAGGTACAAATGGCGGCTTTACTTTTTTGTCCATCAGAGCACTCCAATCAATTAGCTGGATTACAAAATAGAAATTGGCCAGTTTAGTTTCCTACTCCTAATTGCTAAAGTTTCATAAAAGTTTTTAAATTTTCATACCTACCCGGAAAAATGGGTGCTTTTTTACATCCTCTGCATCTTTCTCACCCGCTCCAAGGCGCCGCTCAGGATTTCTTCTTAATAGCTAACACAACAGAGTATAAAATTTCAAATAAAACAAGCAACTTCATTGAAAAGGATGCTCAAAACTTGTAAAGATTTAGATGTTTTTTGGTATGTGATTGTCTAAACCATGCAACATCTATGAATTGAAAAATAACTCCTAAAGTTCTACTGGGAAATGTCCTTCAATATAAAAAATTTAAGTAGTTTATAAACCATTGACTCTTACCCTTCTCATTATTGAAATGGCTTCTGTAGATAAGAACCTTGGATATCTTACTTCATCATTTACAATACTGTCAAAAACCTCCTCTTCATCATCACCAGGAAAGGGAGACTAGAAAAAATATCTTTGAGTAAGTAAAAATGAGTCTTAATACAGTAAAATCTTATCCCCTATCCAAAGTACAACCAAGAACCACGCAGTGAGGGAAAAAAAAAAAATCACCAAAACACCAAATAAGGACTACAAGAAACCACAATAGACATGTATCTATCACCCAGAGGATCATTTCTTATCGAAATCTCTAAATTTATTTCACAGACCCTAAAAACAACTTTTGTCATATTGTATAATATCATTTTCATTTAATTTCACTCCATTCCATTTCATTTCATTTCATTCATTTATTTATTTACCTGGCCAGATGGTCAATATTTTGAATGCCTATTAGATAGTGGGAAATATTTAGATAACAGACAGAATCTTGTGGAAAGAGAAAAGGAAATGGTAAGGTAAATATGGTAATGACTGTTATTACAGAGAGAAGCACAGAGTTTGTGGAAATACATCAGATAAGGATATACTTCGAATTTCAAAGTCAATAGCAAATTAACAGTGGCGAAACACAATTAGAGATTTGCAGGCATAATGACTGGACTAAGCAGCAGCTGCCAACAAAATTAGACTGAAAGGAACTCAAAAAGCACACATTTCCAGGAATATTTAATGCTTTACACAATAGGTCTTGGGGCATTTCAGTAAGCAGAGTATTATTATAATGACAATAATGAGCCCAAGTCATAAAAAAGTAGTTAAATTATATTCAGTATAACAATTTGATGTACAAAGTGATAAACTCTCAACTATGCTGAAAAAGTGGCTATGAAATGTGACTTACTACCTCAGAATTCCAGACGGCTTAGATTTGGCTGCTTGCTTCCTATAAGGTATTAAAGAATAAGAGCCAAGTAGAAAGCAATATCAATGGAAAAGGAGGGATCTTTGACCTGAGAAATTAGTGGAAATGAATTCAGAACCCAACTTCCTAAGGGTGATCTGCCAATCTTATTGCTCACATCTAAGAAAATGTCAAACTTCTCAGTTATCACAACTGTACTCTGTTTATTCACTCATTCAAAATATATAAATAAAATACCTACTATGTGGGACAATGTAATTTCTTTCTGGGATTGAGACAGCAAGTCAGGGGAAAATTCTATTTCACAAGGATTCTCAACCAAAATGTTAAGCGTTAATACAAAGCACTTTCGTCTCCTATTTGATCAGTTAATTTTGCATGTGAACACTGTCACTCTACAAGGCTGAAGAGTGAAGACACATCTAGATATTTGTTAAGATGCTACAGGTCCTTGTTTCTGCAAAGAGAGTACAGTAGTTCTCCCTTATCTCCGACCCCCAATGGATGCCTGAAACCTCACATAGTAACTGAACCCGATACACACTGTGGCTTTTTCCTATACATATAACCATACCTATGATAAAGTTTAATTTATAAATTAGGCACAGTAAGAGATTAACAACTTCTCTTTGGAATATCCAAATTGCCAGCATCACTACTCTTGCACTTTGGGGCCATTATTAGATAAAATAAGGGTTACTTGAACATAAGCACTGAGACACCATGACAGTCGATCTGATAACCGACATGGCTACTAAGTGACCAATGGGTGGTTAGTGTATACAGTCTGGATACGCTGGACAAAGGGATGATTCACATCCCAGGCAAGACAGCATGAGATTTCATCATGATAATCAGAACAATGCATAATTTAAAACTTATGAATTATTTCTGGAATTTTCCATTTCAAATCAATTGTGGGTAACTGAAACCGTGGAAAGCAAAACCATGTATAATGGAGGACTATTGTATAAGAAGCTAACAGGGCTAGGGGCTGGCCCAGTGGCACAGTGGTTAAGTGTGCACATTCTGCTTTGGTGGCCTGGCAAACCCTGGTTCAGATCTCGGGTGCGGACATGGCACTGCTTGGCAAACCATGACATGGCAGGCGTCCCACATATAAAGTAGAGGAAGATGGGCATGGATGTTAGCTCAGGGCCAGTCTTCCTCAGCAAAAAAAAGAGAAGGATTGGCAGCAGATGTTAGCTCAGGGCTAATCAAAGAAGCTAACAGGGCTAACAACAAAAGGTTAGCAATTGTGTTTTAAACACATATAAAAATCCAACAGTCTGTTCGGACGTCAAGTATCTAACTCCAGTATCTAAGATTACGTTCAACTTCTTTGTACTTCACTCTCATGTGACACAGGGAAAGGGGACCTGGTACATTAATTTATTCCTGGAGTCTTTTTCAGTCCTCAAAACTCATAAATTCAAATACAAATTTGGAAATGCATGATATATTCAGTGATTTTTCAATTACTTATAATACCAGAGAAATTACACATAAGCTTTAGTCAAACTTTACTTTTATCACAGATAAAAAAAGTTATGCTAAAGTTTCACCAATGCTATAAAATTATAAAGTATATTGATGAGTTTTAAGTTTAGTTCTTTTCCCAACTATCCTCCCTCTTAGGTAGGGGATAAAGAGAAATGAAATTGCAAAAAGCAATTGTGAAGGAATAGCCAGATTCACTGCCATTTACCTCCTAGGTAATTAAGAGCTCAATTAGAAGCTCTTTTAAAAAAGTATGGAACCGAATTTCCTCACTTGTTCACTGCCGAATCCTCCACTCACTTTAGAACAGGAGGAAGTAGAATCAACTGGCTCTTAATTCTGTAGTAGTCTGCAATAAACTCACATTTTTGGCATGCCGTCTCTAATATGGAGAGTAAATTTTAAGCAAGCATATAATTTTTGGTAACTTAATTAAATCTCAGACATAACTGAACACGACATTTAAAAAGCAGCAATAGAAATGTTGCTTCTTTTAAAAGGAAGAAAATAAAAGTGAGTTCAAGCAGGCCGGAGCGTACAGAAACAACTATTATGAGCACTTCTGATATCCTTAGAAAGTAAAGACCATGGTGGGTTAGGGATTAAATAAATCTTTCCATTTTAAAATATCATACAGCAGATTTTTTAAATAGGCGTGAAAAATTCTGATCTGGACCAGTGGTCTTAAGAATAGAAACAAGTTTGAGTGGACCGAATAACCCTATCCTGGGGGCAGCAAAGCAAAATGGTTTGGAGACAGGTTCTGAAACCAGAGTGGCAGGGTTAAAATCCCAGGTCTCCACATGAGAGCTGTGTGACGTGAAGCAAGCTATGAACCTCTTTGTGTCTCCATTTATGCATCTGAAAATCGGAATAAGACTAGTACTGAACTCATGAAAGGTTGCTGAAAAATTAAATGAGCTAATATTTATAAAGCACATAGAACAGTGCCTAGCACATGTTAAACATTTTAATTAGCTATTTCTTTTCCTCCTTTTCTAAGTATCCACTCCAATTTGACATACCAAAAAGGATGTCATTTGCATAAGACGAAATCATTTATTTGTTTGTTTGAGATAAGTGCCACTAAATTACAATCACAGAGCAAAACTTTAGAAATTTCTGAAACTCAATAATTCAGTCATTCACTCATTCAACTCCTAATTTGTTCATGCCTGGAATGTACAAGGAAGCTTGTTGGCACTGGGGAAATGGCAGAACAATTAACCAACCCAATAAGGTAATTTTTCTCACCTCTTGGGATCATCAAGCCCGTCTAAGAAGTTTTCAATTACTTGTTTAAATATTTACCCTTTCCCAATTCCTCTCTAATTTATCATTTCCAACAATTTATAACAAAATAGATTAGCTCTTATTACTGCTTGATTTATTAGATATAATTCACTCTTTCCTAAATGGTAACAATTTCTGTGTACAACTAAGTCATCCCCAGAAATTTAAGTTAATCTAAAGAAAACAGTAGGAAAAAAAAAAAGTTAACCTTTTCAAATCTGCTGTACTGTTTTTGAAGGTAAGATTTATGTTTGACCAATGTATAGCTGACTTTTCTTTACAGGTACAGAGTACATTCTTTTCATTAGTCTTCCTGCTATTTTATTCCCTGTGAAATGATCGGTTAGATATGATTTTGTCTTAAAATCATAAAACATCACCATAGTAATACTGAAATATGAGGAACTAGTTTAAAGCCTTGGTAACACATTCCACAGATAATATAAAAATCTAAAAATGACAGTGAAGATAATACAGAATCGTAGGCAATTATTAGTATATTATAAATATTTATAAAACTTAGGTTCTGCTTATGCAGGAGACATATTAAGTGTTTTATAAATGACATGCTTTGTTCTTTCAACCATCTTTCCTCCTTTCTCTCTCATCTATTTTATACTGCTTACCTCACCAACGAGCATTTCATATATAAGTACACCAAGGCCCCACCAATCTACAGCTCTCGTATAGGAAGTTTCTGTTAATACTTCTGGGGCAAGAAATTCAGGAGTGCCACAAAATGTACTTGTTCTATCTCCATATCCCATTCCTGAAAAAGGTAAAATTTAAATATTTGTTAGCAATGAAAAAAATCTAGCATAAAAATTAGAAGATATCCTTAGGAAATAAAACTAAAGTTGTACATTTGTGCATGGTGATCAAACTCAAGATATATCAAAGGCTTTTAAAAAAATGTTAAGTATTTGTATAGAAAAAACTGTGTAATAGCAATGACTATTAAATTAATGGGTAAAAATAAATAAAATTTCATACTTCATTTTATTTACTTATTTTCTCCTTCTGGTCATTATAAGTGATGCTAAGAAGTTACAAAAGGAACTGATTCTAAGCTTTAATTTCTATCATCTTTTCAATTCAACCCTTAAATAAGTTTATTTCCTTCATTATAAAAATAACATTAAGTATACTTTAGAAAATACCAAAAAGCAAACCCTTAGGTAATCAAGAATTGACCAAATGTGTAGTATAACATAGAGATATATTAATATTTGAGTTAAGTAGTTTTCGAATACATGTTCCTCATAACTCAGTAATAGATTAATTAATCAAATATACATTCTATATATGGAAGATAATATCTCAATGTATTCTAAAGTGTTAAAAGCTCATTATAAGCATCATCTTATGAAACAATTTGAAAGAAAAGCTCTGAGTTCTAAATTTAAAAAGGTATGCATTTACAATGACTGAAAATTTCAAATGAATCTGTAAGTCTATGGACCAAGACTTGAAGGGACTAATTAAATATATCAGCACATTAGGGTGGAGGAATTTTTTCTTTTTTGAAAAATTTCTTTAACATTATCATATTTTTTTCTCCAATAAAATATTATTTTGAAGAAGATTTGACATAATACCTATATAAGCTCTACACAAGCTTTTTAAGTAACCTGGCTAAGATTAAGAAAAAGTTAACAAAGACAGAAACAGAACTAATATTTTTTGATTTTTATTCTGTGCTCTGTTCACAACTAGAGCATAATACATACGTACGTCATATTTTTAGGATACAATTACTCTAATTTTTTGTCTTGTTTATAGTAATATTATAAAACCTGTCACATTTTAATGTAATGCATACATATCACGTCAGTTATAACAATATGATTATAACATTTCATTAATTCTGATATATTTCTGATATATTTTATCCTGATATATACACATATTTTTTTTGGTGAGGAAGATTGGCCCTGAGCTAACATCTGTGCCAATCTTCCTCTATTTTCTATGTGGGACACTACCATAGCATGGCATGATGAGTGGTATATAGGTCCACATTTGGGATCTGAACCTGTGAACCCCGGGCCACCAAAGCAGAGCATATGAACTTAACCACTACACCACTGGGCTGGCTCCTTTATCCTGATATTTTAATTTTAATTAATTAATTAATTAATTAATTTTTTGAGGAAGACTAGCCCTGAGCTAACATCTGCCACCAATCCTCTTCTTTTTTTTGCTGAGGAAGACTGGCCCTGAGCTAACATCCGTGCCGGCCTTCCTCTACTTTATATGTGGGATGCCTGCCACAGCATGGATTGACAAGCAGTGCGTAGGTCTGCACCCAGGATCCCAGCTGGCGAATCCCGGGCCATCGAAGCAGAACAGGCAAACTTAACCACTGGACCACTGGGTTGGTCCCGCTTATCCTGATATTTTTAAAGGAAATTCAAAGTAGGCCCAATTAGCCAGGACTTCAAATTGGTAAAACTCCACGGAATTAGTTAACATCAAGCTCTGGAGTTATAAAGACCTGGGTTTAAATGCCAGCTTTTGCCACTTGTTGGCTGTGAGAGCTTGGGAAAGTTGCCTAATCTCAAAGCCTAGTTTCTTCATCTACGTGCAGCAGTTAATACTACTATCTACTTCCATAAGATTGTTATAAATTAAAGGAGTTCAGGCATATGAAATACTTGGCAAAGTGCTTGGCACACAGTGAGTGCTAAAAAATTGTGAGCTATTATTTTTATAATGTACTATATATATTTTATGACAATGAAGAAAAACACATTTTCTAAGTCTAGTTATTCAATACATATTTTCTGAGTAGCTATTATGTTCGAGGCATCCGTGCCAAGTGATGGGAACACAAAAATGAGAATAAGACACGGTTTTTGTCTTTAAGGGGCTTACAGGAAACTAGAGGAAAATAGAGATATACTGATAATTTTATAATGTTATGTAAGAGCAAGATATTGTGGAAACACTGAAGAAGGGCTCCTAAAGCTGACTTAGGAGTAGAGATCAGAGGAGAGGAGTCTCAGCTAACTTATTTGAGAAGGTGACACCTGAGTCGAGACTGAAAGATGAACAGACATTAGTGAGCAAATAGAGTTGGATGGGTGATGGTGGAGAGACACTATAAGCTTTGTTGTTGCTGGAGTAGAAAGTACTAGGCAGAGAGCTGCAAGAGATATGGCTGGAGAAATAGGCAGGCAGATCAGGAAGGGCACTGTATCTCACATCTTAGCCACTGAAGGGTTTGCAGCAGGGGTGTACCACGGTCAGTTATCTTTATATATGCCTGCCGCATTTTAGCAATTACATGGGCAGACCAATTTGAGGGAGAAAAAGACTAGAGACAGAAAAGCTTAAGAGACTACTGAGGTAGTCTTATTAAAACAAGATGACGGTTGGCAGTAGTAGAGGAGAAATGAAAAACTTAGGGAATATTAAGGAAGTAGGTGTCAGCACAATTTGGTGATTAACCAGATGTGGAAAGTAGAGAAGAGAACAGAATCAAGGATAATTCCACGTTTTCAGATTAGGAGATTATGAGGATTGTGGCAACATCAATGATGAACTAGACTATCTGAGGAAAACAAACTAGTTTTGTGTGTACAGCATTTGAGGTATCTATTGACTACTCAGGTAGTGCGTTCTAGTAGATAGTTGAATACGTATGGTAGGAAAGGAAGTAATAAAGTTGGGAATTATTAGCATATACTGGCTAGTTAAAAACTAGCAGTGAAGAGCAATGGGCTAAGGAGAGACTCTGACGAATGAAAGCATTTAAATCAACAGTGTCCAAGGGGCTGGCCCTATGGCCAAATGGTTAAAGTTCCATGTGCTCTGTTTCAGCAGTGCAGGTGCACAGATTCGGATCCTAGGCGTGGAACTACTCCACTCATCAGCCATGCTGTGGAGGCATCCCACATACAAAATAGAGGAAGATTGGCACAGATGTTAGCTCAGGGCTAATCCTACTCAAGCAAAAGAAAAAAACAAAGAGGAAGATCGGCAACAGATGTTAGCTCAGGGCTAATCAATCATTAGCAAAAAAAAAAAAAAAAAAAAAAAATCAATAGTGTCCAAAACAGAGATTATCCACTAAGTGAAAAAAACTTTTATTGGATTCAGCAATTAGGAGGTCAGGGGGTAACTGATGAACATATATTTGAAAAGTTCATTCATTCATACAACTACTTTTTTTTTAAAAGACTGGCACCTAACAACTGTTGCCAATCTTCTTTTTTTTTCTGCTTTTTCTCCCCAAATCCCCCTAGTACACAGTTGCGGGTCCTTCTAGTTGTGGCATGTGGGACACTGCCTCAACATGGCCTGCTGAGCAGTGCCATGTCTGCACCCAGGATCCGAACTGGGAAATCCCAGGCCACTGAAGCGCAGCGCGTGAACTTAATCCCTTGGCCATGGAGCCAGCCCCTGCAACTACTTATTAACTGAATATTCACTGAATAGTTAAGATGTGCCAAGCATGATACTCTGTGCTACGGAAACAAAGCTAAGAAACAAGAAGCTACCAGTGTAGAGGGGAAACAGACAACGTCCATTACAATACAATGTATTAAATGTAAAGATAAGAATACAGGCATATCTAGTTTTATTGTGCTTTGCTTTATTGCACTTCGCAGATATTGCGTTTTTTAAAAATTGAAAGTGTGTAGAAACCCTGCCTCAAACAAGTCTATCAGAGCCATTTTTCCAACAACATCTGCTCACTTCGTGTCTCTGTGTCAAATTTTGGTAATTCTTACAATATTTCAAAGTTTTTCCTTATTATTATATTTGTTATGATGATCTGTGATCAGTGATCTTTAATCTTACTATTGTAATTGTTTTGGGATGCCAAGAACCGTACCCATATAAGACAGCAAACTTAATCAATAAATGTTGTACATGTTCTGACTGCTCCAACAACCAGCTGTTCCCTGGTCTTTCTCCATCTCCTCAGGCCTCCCTATACCCTGAGGCACAACAGTATTGAAACTGGGCCAATTAATAACTCTACAATGGCCTCAGTGTCCAAACGAAAGGAAGAGTTGCACATCTCTCACTTTAAATCAAAAGCTACAAATGAGTAGGCTTAATGAGGGAGGCATGCTGAAAGCCAAGATAGGCCAAAAGATGGGCCTCTTGCATCAAATACTTAGTCAAGTTGTAAATGCAAAGAAAAAGTTCTTGAAGGAAGTTAAAAGTGCTACTCCAGTGAACACATGAATGATAAGAAGCCTCATTGCTGATATGGAGAAAGTTTTAGTGGTCTGGACAGAAGATCAAATCAGCCACAACATTCCCTTAAGCCAAAGCCTAATCCAGAGGAAGGACTTAACTCTCTTCAATTCTATGAAGGCTGAGAGAGGTGAGGAAGCTGCAGAAGAAAAGTCCGAAGCTAACAGAGGTTGGTTCACAAGGTTTAAGGAAAGAAGCCGTCTCCATAACATGAAAGTCAAGATGAAGCAGCAAGTGCTGATGGAGAAGCTGCAGCAAGTTCTCCAGAAGATCCAGCTAAGATAATTCATGAAGGTGGCTACACTAAACAACAGATTTTCAGTGTAGACAAAACAGCCTTCTATTGGAAGAAGCCATTTAGGACTTTCATAGCTCAAGAAGAGAAGTCAATGCCTGGCTTCAAAGCTTCAAAGGACAGGCTGACTCTACTGTTAGGGGCTAATGTAAATGCTGACTTTAAGTTGAAGCCAGTGCTCATCTACCACTCTGAAAAACCTAGGGACCTGAAGAATTATGCTAAATCTACTCTGCCTGTGCTCTATAAATGAACAACAAAGCCTGGATGACAGCACCTCTGTTTACAACATGGTTTACTGAACATTTTAAGCCCACTGTTGAGAACTACTGCTCAGAAAAAAAGGTTTCTTTCAATATTATTAGTGCTCATTGACAACATGCCTGGGTCATCCAAGAGCTCGATGGAGATGTATAACAAGATTAATATTGTTCTCACGTCTACTAATACAACATCCATTCTGTAGCCCATGGATCAAGGAGTAATTTTGACTTTCAAGTCTTAATACTTAAGAAATACATCTCCTAAGATTATAGCTGCCATAGATAGTGATCCTTCTGATGGATCTGGACAAAGTAAATTGAAAACCTTCTGGAAAGAATTCACCGTTCTAGATGCCATTAAGAATATTCATGATTCATGAGAAGAGGTCAAAATATCAACAATAACAGGAGTCTGGAAGAAATTGATTCCAACCCTCACAGATGACTTTGAGGAGTTGAAGACTTCTACGGAGGAAGTAACTGCAGATGTAGATGTGGTGGAAATAGCAAGAAAACTAGAATTAGCAGTGGGGTCTGAAAATGTGACTGAATTGCTGCAATCTCACAATAAAACTTTAACAGATAAGGAGTTGCTTCTTATGGATGAGTAAAGAAAATAATATCTTAAGATGGAACCTACTGGTAAAGATCCTGTGAAGAGTGTTGTAATAACAACTAAGGATTCAGAATATCACATAAACTTAGTAGATAAAGCAGTGGCAGGATTTGAGAGCACTGACACTCCAATTTTTTTTTCTTTTCGAGGAAGATTGGCCTTGAGCTAACATCTGTGCCCATCTTCCTCTATTTTATATATGGGATGCTTGCCACAGCATGGCTTGAAAAGTGGTGCATAGGTGCGCATCAGGGATCCAAACCAGCGAACCTCGGGCCACTGAAGTGGAACGTGCGAACTTAACTGCTGTGCCACCGGGCTGGCCCCGGGTTGACTCCTGTTTTGAAAGAAGTTCTACTGTGGGTAAAATGCTATCAAATAGCATTGCATACTACAAGAAATCATTCATGAAAGGAAGAGTCAACTGATGTGGCAAACTTCATTGTTGTCTTAAGAAATTGCCACAGCCACCCTAACCTCAGCAACCACCACCCTGATCAGTCAGCAGCCATCAACATCGAGGCAAGATCCTCCACCAGCAAAAAAAGATTATAACTTGCTGCAGGCTCAGATAATGGTTACAATTTTTTAGCAATACAATATTTTTATTTAAGGTACGCATATTGTTTTAGACATAATGTTACGGCTCACTTACTAGACTACAGTATAGTATAACTTTTACATGCAATGTAAAACCAAAAAATTTGTGTGACTCACTTTATTGCAATATTTGCTTTATCGCAGTGGTCTGGAACTAAACTCGCAATATCTCCAAAGTATGCCTGTACCTATTTACTATATGTTAGGCACTGTGCCAACAGACTTATCTCCAATTCTCATAATATCCTAAACAAGAAAGATTATATCCATTTTTATAGTTGAGGAAACAGACTCAACGAGGTTAAAAGTAACTTGTTCAAAGACACATAGTAAATAAGCGGCAGGCAGCAGAGCCAGGATTCAAACCTAGGACTGTCTGGTACCTAAGCCCATGCTCTTTATACTTTGTTATGCTACCTCTGTTTCAGATTTTCCCAGTTTACTTATGTTTTTACTTTTAACTACATAGAAAAGATTCTCGAGATATATGTATATATTTTTTCCTATTTAAAAAATGTTAAAAGTTTTAAGAAGCTGGAGAGAAGTTATTAGGCCTAAGTAATTCACTCTGTACAGCCCCAGCAAAGAGAAAATTTGGTGCTTAACCAATGCTTTCTTAGCGTAGTGACAGAATTATTAATCACACAAAGGGAATCTTAGTTTTATACTATGATTTCTGAAAAACTAACCTTATTCATATCCATAGACTAATTTTTAAATAATGTGATAATTAGGTTATATGAACAATCTGCAATGTCTTAATAAAAAATAACTTGAAGTTAAAAATACATTTTGCTTTCCACAGACAGACTTGAAAACTACCAAAGTACAAAGCAATAGTAATCAATTAGAAAAGGAACTTAAAAATATTCAATTACCTTCTTTGCAAAGACCAAAATCAGCAATTTTCACAAAGCCCTCTGTATCTAGCAATAAGTTATCCAATTTCAAATCTCTGTTCAGGATAAAAAATGTAAAATGAAAAAAAAAATCAATAAAATCAGTAGATAACGTAGTAAAAAACTAATCTCAATAGGAGCCATATGTTTGCTTTACTAACAATGAGTTTTTCAAGTTATGATTTGAGATTTAAATACCATATTACAATTGTTCATTTTTCTTTCTTTTGGCAAGTTTATTACCCTAAATAATACAGTTTCTGAATAACCTTCCCCCTGTTATATAGAAGGGAGAATGCGTTAAAAAGAGGAATGTTTCATTTATTTAAATATATATTTAAAGCATGGAAGGAGTTCAAGTATCTTTAACTCAGGTTTTATTAATTTGTTATTTGTGATAATCTGACTTGGACTAAGTTTGAAGTTTGCTCTACATACCATCCATAAGAACGAATTGTCAACATAACAGTATAAACATGGTATTGGGGGGCAGCTTTAACCTTCTAAGAGAATAATTCAAAATAAAGAGAAAGCTATCTATCTGTACTAACTGATTCCAAATTAAGTTGAAAATATTTTATCCTTTGAGTAAAATAGGACCATGAGAAAATCCTTATCTTGAAAATACTGTTAGAAGTTTGAATAAACCAACATTTATAGTTCATTTATAGACATTATAATTCTGCCTGGACTTTCCATAACTTATCTGGTCTAGGGCAATGATATTCAAAGTGTCACTCACAGGCTAGCTGCTGGGCTATAAACTACTTGTTACTGGTCTGCAATTTGATAAGGAACCTGTGCCAGTACATACATCAGCTATGTCACCAAGCACACTGTCTAGATGACAACAAGACTTAATGAAGAAAGCAGGGTGATGTTTTACATTCCGGCACAAGCTACTTATCTTACTCATCATGGACAAATTTTGAGTAGTACTGGTCTATAGAAGTTTTTTGCAGTGGATGAGTTGAATGTAAAATATTCACTAGGATAAATACTGCTGGTGACATGTTATTAAGAGGCCAACTTTTAGTCTCACTCTTCTAATTAGGTAATAGGCAGAGATCAGGAACAAAGAGGTTCATCATATCATTATTATGTTAACTATGTCTTTGAAAATCAGAATTTAACTTTTTTAGAGGTCACATGATATGAAAGTGAAAATTAAGAAGCTGGTTAAACATAAAATATCCTTCTTAATTATCTTTAATTCTAATTCACACCAAAGTAAGCCATTAGAAAGTATCAAAACTTTACTTACCTATAAACAATTTTGTGTTCATGTAAATACTGCAACCCAAGAACTACACATGCAGCATAAAATCTGTTTGAAGAATTAAATCAAAAGTTTAATAAATTCTACTTCTCTTGAATCCCAGTTTACACTTTTATGCTTCAAAGCAGAATTCTGCAGTTAACTAATTTCACAAATACTTATTTAGTCTTTACTATATGCCAGACATAGTAAGCTATACGCTAAATATTGGCGGTAAAACTAAAAATAAGGAAAATACAACGTCTACAATGGAAGTCATTCGACTGATGAAGTCACTGAAGTCCTTAGAGCAGACATTGATCTGGTTCTGTAGGACAAATTACAATATGCCACAAAGGCAGAAGGATGATGTGAAAGGTAGAACTTTCATGGGGGAAACACAGGGCATTCTCCTAAGAGGGAAAGGAATAGAGGATAAAAGGCATAACATGTTTGACAATCGATAACAAGTTTGTTGTGGCTGAAGTAAAGGAAGGAGAAGTAGTAGTGAGAGAGGAGACTGAGAAGACACCCTGGGGTCAAGTTATGAAGGATCTTGAATGTCATATTACAGATATTGCGATTTCTTCTCTTAGTGATAGAGAATCAAATTATTTCTTTTTGAGGAAGATTAGCCCCGAGCTAACATCTGCCACCAATCCTCCTCTTTTTTTTTGCTGAAGAAGACTGCCCCTGAGCTAACATCCATGCCCATCTTCCTCTACTTTATATGTGGGACGCCTGCCACAGCATGGCTTGACAAACGGTGCACAGGTCCACACCTGGGATCTGAACTAGTGAACCCTGGGCCACTGAAGTGGAACGTGCAAACTTAACTGGTACACCACCGGGTTGGCCCCCAAACCATTTTTCACTTGGACAGAATGATCAGATTTATGTTAGAGAGATTTTTTGAATAGTAGTATGAAGTTTGGAGTAGAAGTAGTTAGATATCCACAGGGAAAAAGAACAGATAAGGCTATTAGGACAGTACAGATGAAAGATCATGAGAACCTCCAACATAGTGGCAACAAAGAAAGTAAGAGATGGATTCCAGAGAAAGTTTAAAACTAGCAGGCAGGACTTGGTGTCTCATTAGCTGTAGAGGATGAGGGATAGGGAAAAGTGGAAGGTGACTCAAGGTTTCCTTCTTAGTATAATGAATAGGTAAAGAAATACAGGAGTAGCCAAAGTTTTGTGGGGAAAATGAGTTTGGCTTTAGACAGGTTGACTTTGAATTGCCTTGGGGCAGGTGAAGAGGTCTAGAAATTGGGTAAATGGGTTTGGATCTTAGGAAAGCTTGAGCCCAGCTAGAATATTAATTCTCAAGGGATAAGAACCATGTTTGTCTTTTTCAGTGTTTATCCTCAATACTTAGCATTAATGCCTGACACATGATAGGATTACTGCATTACAAGATAGATAATAAATGAATGAATGAATTTAAAAATGCGGACCTGCCTTTACTACAGAACAGCCTATAAGAAGAAACTTAGGAGAATCAGTTCTTAATTATACAAGTAATACATGGATATTTTCTCTAAAAAATAAACATAATGCTCTTGCCTCAAAGCACAATGTTTCATTCATCCATCTTTCCATTTCACCTCAATGCCACTATCATTCATACAGATAACTAGTCCTGTCAGCTTGCTGAATATTCTTCAAACTTTTAGAGTGCATTTACATGCACATGTAGATAATACAGCTATGTTTTGTGTTTACCTATTTTTACAAAAATGGGACCATAATTTGGGAGAATTTTAAAATGCAATCATTAGAAATACTTATTTCATTATACGTTAGATCTTGTATAATTACTTACCAGAAGTTTAAAAGATTTACCTAAAGTCCATTAAAACAAATGCAATTCTAAAATTGCTTAGCGTAAAGTTTTTAGCAAACTTATTTTGGTGTCAAAAAATACTGTAAAAATTATAAAAATACTTTTATTTCTCTTTTGTTTCATTCTTTGTAAACAGACTGACATAATGATATTCAACAAATAACTGGGTATACTGTTTGAATGCTTACTATGTGTCAGGTACTGTGTTAGATATTTTTATTTATCAGCTTATTTAGTCTTCAAATCAAGCCTTTAAGATAAATATTTTACAGAAGCAGAAAATGAAGCTCTCAGAGAGAGTAATTAATATGTCTATAGCTAGAAAACAGCAAAGCCAGGAATCAAACTAATTTTGATTCCATAGTCTCAGTCAATAAAAATTCACTGATCACCTAGTATATGCCAGCCACCCTTCTAGGTGTCCCACTAGTACACAGAATAGACATAGTCCCTGTCTCTCCCGTTTAGTGAAGGGAGACAGACAATATAAATGTAAACGATAAATAAACAAGATGATTTCAGGTATAAATAAAGTGCTGTGGAGAAAATAGAATAGAGTGACCTGATTTGGATGTAAGTGATGTAGTGGCATTTTATATAGGGTACTGTATTTCTTTAAAGGACAGGACCGTTAAAGAAATGACATGTAAAGTTAGATCTGAACGATGAGGGGAAGGTACTTCAGATTTGAAGTAGTGCAATGTAGCACTTTATTCTTCTATTTTACTGGGCTTAACTGTTTTCTTTGTATATGATTTATATCCTGAGCAAAAATAAAAGTTCCTTAAGGCAGAGTGGATTTTATATTTCTTAAAAAAAAAAAGGGGATAAAAAAGCAAGAACAAATAAATTTGCATGGCAGTTAGCACAGGGCGAGGCACAGTCTAGATGCCGTTTTTAAATTTTAAATATTCAAGGAATGAATTATTAGTAGCTTTCTACTACCTTCTGGCTTTTGCTCCTTCTTTGAAAACTTCACTATGCATCAGAACTAACCCCTATTTCTTCATCTGAAACTTGAAGGTATGACAGTAGTACTACTATCTGCTCTATATAGTTGTAATGATTATGATGAGAATCAAATACAGGAGTGAAAGTGAAAGTGCTTCACAAACATCAGTTGCTACTTTGTCAGAATATAGATAAGTGATGAAAATTCAAAAATGAACCCAATAAAGGTTTACTATTGGTTTATGATTTTTATGATTTAGGGTTTGTTTTGAAGGTAGAATTGATTGGACTTGCTACTAAGTTGGATGTTGCATGTGAGGGAAAAAGAGGACTAAAAATGACTCCCTGTTTTGTCTTGAACAACTGGGAGATGGTCCTGCCATTCAATGAGATCGAGAGACTAGAGGAGTAGCAAGGCCTGGGGAGCGGTGGGTGAGGTCGGGGAAAATGAGAAAAATTAGGAGTTCCGTTTGAGAAGTTACATGAGAAATACTCAGCCGACTCAAAGGGAAAAGTCAAGTTAGCCACTGAGTGTTATCAGAGTTGGAAGTTTAGGGAAGAGGCCAGGCCTGGAGATAGAAATTTGGTAAACACAAGCATGCGGAGTGTAGCTATTAAGAGCACTTCCCTAGGTTTAAATCCAAGCTCTAATACTTGAGCTATAAAACTGATACAACAACAGGAGAAAAAAATATGGATATTTAATCTCAATTATTTGCTATTATTTATTTTTATTCATTTGAATAAGCAAAATCTTCATAAAATATCAAATTCATAAACTACCAAAAGGGTTATAGTGAAAGTATGCTTTCTGTGTCTTTTTTTGGAGGCAATAATTAGACCAGTTTCTTTTATATTCTTTCAGAGATATCATGCACACGCAAGCAAATACTTAACATATATTCTTTTAGATAACCCTTTAAAATGCTCATGCAAATACTTCACACAAATACATGATACAAATCTTTTCTCTTAACAATGTACTGAGTATAGTTAGTATTTAAAGCCATGGTCCTAGTTGGCATTATCTAGGGAGAAAATAGAAAAAAAGAAGAAATTTTACTAAAATGAACCTAAATTGTGTATCTACACTATCAAGTGTGATTTAGGGTAATCTATGAAATTTTCAACATAGACAACAGAGCAAAATAGATATATTTATATATGGCAAAAGGGTAAGTAAGGGGTTCTAATAATTCTTGCAGAGACCTATTTTCTATTTGGGGGAAAAAAAAAATCTAAAGAGCTTTGTTCCTTCCCAGAAAGAAATCAGTCATGGAAAACAATCAGAGAAATGGCTAAAGCATACTCACACAGCTCTTGGTTCAGAAAAGACATCAGTATGAATGTGCATCATTAGGTCCCCACCGGCAGCATATTCCATTACAAAGCAAACATGCTCTTTGGTTTGGAAACATGCAAAAAGGTTCACCAAAAAGGGATGCCTTACACTGTTCACAGTTTCAAAAATTCTTTTTTCACACATCAGGCTGTAAGAGAAAACATTTTCAAAAATATAAAGTTCGCGACCAAGGTAATTTCAAGGACACTATTCATAATTTATAAGCAACACTATTCAAACATTTTACCATATAATACATGAAGTTTAGACGTAAAGATGTACTGCATAAGATTTTAATTTAGAAGTCTTGACTAGAAAATAAAGAGGCCACATGGAGAATTCTATAACTTGCTTCAAGGAAGCTCCTTGAGAATAATATAATTTCTCTGTAAAATCTCTAACAATCACAGGTTTCCTCTCTAAGAACTCTTACAAATTACTACAGAGAACAAGGTTCAAGCTTACTGACTCTGGAACATTAATTTTGCCTAAATATCAAAAAATACCACTCTTCCTTTCCCTGAAAATATTTAGTAAACCAACCTGACTTAAACTCAAAGTAGAGAAAAGCTAGGTCAAATATTATTCAAATATAACCTAGAATTAACTTATTTTAAGCACCTGATCAAAATAAGGATATCAATATACACTGTATTAACAATAAGATTATATTTATGTTTCTAATACAAAATATGCACTTTTTCTCATTTTGAGATTGGAACCAAAAATTGACATTAATGTTTGTCTAAAAGCATTAATATTGCTTTTATTTTTAAAATTAAAAAATTGCTTAGATTTTTGTTGCTGTTGTTGATGATGATTTCAAAATGCCAAACTAAAATCCTGACATTAGAGGCAGGCAGACCCATTCTCCTTTCCTTTAGGTCTTTTAAGAAAGAGTTATTTTAAAAAGATAATTTTAAAGACAAAGTATTTATTTGTGTATTCAGATTACATTGCTATGACTTGACAAAATTAAACAGAATTTTGAAAACATTTAAGAGTATTTCTGTTGTGTAGAAGGAACATGAAAAATTTAAAGGTATATTTAATATAGTTGTCTTCTGGATTATGAACTAAAACATCTATTCAGTTTTAAATACCAACAGTAAATGAAACTATTATGAAATCATGTTAAAACTCCATTTAATATGGTCACATTGTAGGTGAACTCTTACCCACTGATTTCACACAATCTGTTTAAATTTTATACATACTCAGAAACATTGTTTTTAAAGCTTTAGGCTTATGTCTACACATATTTGGCAAGGTTTCTAAATGTTACTACAAATAAGGTCATTATTAAAAATAAATTCATAGAAGATTAAAAAGAAAGTTAATAGCTTTGATTTTCATCACCATTTAAACTTATTGGAAAATAATGTCCAATTGGGCAAGATCTATAAGATGGATTCTAAAATATCTGATTTACCAAGTCAATCTAAATTTTGCATAATGTAATACGACAAGCTGATAAAATGTTTTGGGCTCACGTAGATGACAGTCTTTTCATTGTCTATGGTTTATATTTATGGGTGAATTACTAATTCATTATGAGTGAGTTACTAATTCTCAACTGGACAGGTTATTAGGTTAGACCTGTGTTGAACATGTACATCATGCAAAAGATTGAGAATCACTGATCAGAATACTTCTTAAAATGCTTTCAATGTCATTTATAGAAATTCTTTGATGAGAACCAGCCATATTGATGAGGACTGGATACATCTCTTGGTTCTATTTGGTAAAGGAAGACAGCTCTTTATAGACCCAAATTGTCACAATAATTTCAAGCATTTTACAGTGCACCAAAAGGCTACTCTGTAAGAGTCTTTTTACTTTTCCCAACCTTATTGTATATTCTCCTTAAAAGTCCATGAAACAATCCAACCTTATTCAAAATCTCAAACTTTATTCATTTCTGTCTAGACCATTTCCCTCTAAATTTTCATTTCTCTTCTCTCCATATTCTCAAATATCTTCCATCTGCCAAAGAGCACAAATCCAATCTCCTTTACAAGGCCTTACCTAAATCCATCAGCACACCATGATGTTCCCCTTTCTATAAGTTCCTATTGTTTGTATTATTTATTTTAAACTCAAACATATCCAGCCTCTTTTATTCATATAACTACTGTATTTATGTCTTACCTCTCTAAGTGACTAATTCTATCCTAACATTTTTTTTTGTGCACTTCCTTCGAAGTTTAGTACATTATTAGACATGCCAGAAACTTAAAAAACTTGTATAAATAGTTATTTTGGTCAGTGGAAAACCACATCATTAATTAGGCTAAGGTCTTAGGATTGCATCCTATATATATATATATATCCTCTGGTTAGCTGTGCTTTTGTTCTACAACTGCAAAAATACACTTCCAATCCTGTTCTGTTGTCTTGAAACATAAACTGGTGAGAAAAGGAATCTAAGTGAGAAGTCATTACAATAATATAAATTTAACATTCTTACTCGAGAGTAGGGAAAGATGGGATTCAAAGAGAATGTTCTACTAATGGTAGGTGGAGAATGTGATCTTTGTACATAAATTACATTACTTTGAGTTAGTCCATAATTTGTGTTCATTCAAAAAGAGGTTGATTTGGAATTTCCTATGATCTATTAAAAAAGGGCAGTTTTCTAAGTAAAATGAAATCCAGACTAGACAAAGAAAATTTAGAAAGGAAAACTATCATTAAGAACCATCAACTATTTTAGAAACATGTATTAAAAAAATAAACCACTATTATGTAATGATATCTAATTCTACGGATCTATTAAAAGGATGACCTGAGAAGTGAATATAAAGGATTCTGCTTAATTAGTTAATTAAGTTGTTTACTATTCAGACTTGCAAGTAATAAATACATACTACTTTAAAAAATATGCTGGGAGAGAGTGATGTCAGCATCATCGTGGAATGAGCTCTCCCCTTGAACTCTCCACTCTAAAGTACAACCAAAAGGACACTCGTACACCAACAGAGGACACTGACACAACACAAAAGACATCTGAGAGACCCATGCAGCCATGCATCTGAAGGTGGTGGGGCTGGCTCCTCTGGAGGAAGCGGAAGCTGGTAAGGGAGACTTTTCTCTCCCTAACGGCAGCAAGTAACCTTGGGACAGCACATGGCTCTAAGACAAAAGTGGGGAGGGGCGACCCTCCAAAAGAACAACATTGCCCTCCAAGTTCCCTCACAGCCTGAGGGAAAGCCCCACAGATAGAGGAGACTGAGCTGTTGTGGGGGTGTCTCCATCAAACTAGTACCCCAGGAGAGCAGTTGGTGAGGGCCCAGGAAGAATGCTGGGATTGCGGAGAAGAAAGAGAGTGCCTCTCCCCACTGCCTGCTACTCCAGCCCTGCAATCGCCCAGAGCGCTCCATGGAGAGAGAGGTGGCAGCTGGAAAAGTCGTATAGGTCTCTGTGATCTCCCAGAGCACTGTGTGGAGAGAGAGGGGGAGGCTAGAAAAGGTACAAAGGTCTCCATGATTGCCCAGAGAGCTCTGTGAAAAGAGAGATGGAGGCTGGGAAAGGTGTGTAGGTCTCCGTGATTGCCCAGAGCACCTCACGGAGAGACAGATGGTGGCTGGGAAAGGTGCACAGGTCTGTGAGATCACCCATAGCACCATGTAGAGAAAGAGGCGGCAGCTGGGAAAGGTGTGCAGGTCTCTGAGATTGCCCAGAGCACCATGTAGAGAGAGAGGTGGTGGCTGGGGGAAACGCACAGGTCTCTGTGATAGCCCAGAGCATCATGCGGAGAGGTGGCAGCTGGGAAAGGTGCTCAGGTCTCTGTGATCGCCCAGAGCACTATGCAGAGAGGCAGCAGCTAGGAAACGTGTGCAGGTGTAAGAAGGCAACCCTTCCTGCACCTGGCATTCCAGCCTTGCAATTGCCCAGAGGGCCATGTGGAGAGAGAGACAGCGGCTGGGTAAAGTGTGCAGGTGTAAGAAGGTGCCCCTTCCACCGCCTGGCACTCCAGCCCTGTGATCGTCTAAAGCACCAGGCAAAGAGAGAGGTGGCAGCTGGGAAAGGTGTGCAGGTGTAAGAAGGCAGTCCTTCCCCTGCCCAGTACTCTAGCCTTACCATAGCCCAGAGCTCTGCACAGAGAGAAAAGCAGAGGCTGGGGGAAGCACAAGTGAAAGAAAGTACCCCTCCCCCTGCCCAGCGCTCCAGATCAGCCATCTGTCAGAGTCGCACAGAGAGAAAAGAAGTCAGTGGCTGCAGCTGGGGAGAAGTGTATCATGCCGGGCCAGAATATATAGCGTCTGATCCTCACCCAGTGGTGGCAGGTGGAAGCTGCGACCAGATAATAACTATGCAAAGGCAAACATCCACACTTTCAAGCAGTATGAAAAAGTATATTAAATCTCCAGACTAGAAGGAAAGTGACAAGTACCCAGAAACTAACCCCGAAGACAAAGAAATTCATAACCGAAATGACAAAGAATTAAAAACAGCTGTCATAAAAAACTCAATGAGTTACAAGAAAACACAGAAAGAAAAACTAACGAATTCAGGAGCTTCTTCGCAAAAATGGTTGAAACTATAAAGAACCAATCAGAATTGATGGAGTTAAAAAAAACACAATAGCTGAGATACAGAAAAATCCAGACTCTCTAAACAAGAGAGCTGACATTATGGAGGACCAAATTGGCAATTTAGAGGAGAGTACTATAGAAATGCTTCAGATGGAGGAGAAGAGAGAACTAAGACTAAAAGAACAGGAAGAGACTATCAGGGAAATAGCTGACTCAATTAGGAAGTGAAACATAAGGATGATAGGTAGTCTAGAGGGCAAAGAGAAGGAGAATGGAGCAGAAAGCTTGCTCAAAGAAATAACAGCTAAGAACTTCCCAAACCTGGGGAAAGAGCTGGAAATACAAGTGAATGAAGCCAGCAGCTCTCCTAATTACATCAATGTAAAAAGACCCACTGCAAGGCATATTAGTAGTAAAGTGGGCAAAAGTAAATGATAAAGAAAAAAATTCTAAGGACAGCAAGGCAGAAGAAAATAAGTTACAAAGGAACCCCTATCAGGCTTTCAGTGGATTTCTCAGCAGAAGCGTTACAGGCTATGAGAGAGTGGAATGATATATTCAAAATTCTGAAAGACAAAAACTTTCAGCCAAGAATATTCTATTGAGTGAAAATATCCTTCAGATATGATGGAGAATTAAAAACCTTCCCAGATAAAGAAAAGCTAAGGGAGTTCATCACCACAAGACCCCCCACAAGAAATGCTCAAGAAGGCCCTCATACCTGAAAAAAAAAAAAAAAGATAGGAAAAGGGCTACAAAGCCCTGAGCAAGGAGATGAATAGGTAGGCAATAATCAGAAAATGGAAGCTCTCTATTAGATCAGGTTAGTAAACACAACTTTAAAATTAAGGATAAAGAGAAGGAAAACATCAAAATAAAAATAATCTCATCATTTTAACCACAAACTCACAACACAAGATGGAATAAGATATGACAAAAATAACTTAGAAGGGGAAGAGGAAAAGAACATAATCAGCAAAGTCTAAGGAAATAAGATCCACCAGAAAATGGACCATCTCATCTATGAGATTGTTTTACACAAACCTAATGGTAACCACTAAACAAACAATTAGAACAGAGACATAAACGATAAACAAAGAGCAAATGAAGAAAACTATTACAGAAAACTACCTAATCAAATTGGTAGTCTGAAATACATGAGATGAGAAACAAAGGAAATGCAGAAGAACCAGAAAACGAGAGATAAGATGGCAATATTAAGCCCTCATATATCAATAATCAATCTAAGTGTAAATGGTCTGAAATCTCCAATCAAAAGACAAGAGTGGCAGGATGCATTAAAGAACAAGATCCAACAATATGCTGCCTCCAGGAAACCATCTCAGTTTCAAAGACAAACATAGGCTTAGAGTGAAGGGCTGGAAGAAGATATCCCAAGCTAACGGCAAACAAAAGAAAGCAGGTGTTGCCATACTTATATCAGACAAAGGAGACTTGAAGACAAAACAAGTAAAGAGAGACAAAGATGGGCAGTACATAATGATAAAAGGGACATTTCACCAAAAAGACACAACATCTATAAATATTTGTGCACCCAACACAGGAGTACCAAAGTACATAAAGCAACTATTAACAAACCTAAAAGGAGATATCAATGACAACATAATATTAGTAGGGGACCTCAACACCCGACTTACATCAATGGACAGATCATCCAGACAAAAAGTCAACAAGTAAATATTGGAATTAAATGAAAATTAGACCTGATGGACTTAACAGATATATACAGAACACTCCATCCAAAAACAGACTATACATTCTTCTCAAGTGCACATGGAACATTATCAAGGATAGACCATACTCTGAGAAACAAGGCAACCTTAATAAATTTAAGAAGATTGAAATCATATCTAGTATCTTTTCCAACCATAATGCTATGAAACTAGAAATCAACTACAAGAAAAAAGCTGGGAAAGGAACAAAAATGTGGAGACTAAACAACATGCTACTAAACAACCAATGGATCATTGAAGAAAAAAAGGGAGAAATAAAAAAATATCTGGAGACAAATGAAGATGAGAAGACAACACATCAACTCATATGGGATGCAGTAAAAGCGGTGCTAAGAGGGAAATTTATAGCAATAAAGGCCAACATTAACAAACAAGAAAAAGCTCAAACAAGCAATCTTAAACTGAACCTAACAGAATTAGAAAAAGAAGAGGAAACAAAGCCCACACTCAGCAGGAGGAGAGAAATAATAAAAATTACAGCAGAAATAAATGAAATTGAAACAAAAAAGACAGTTGAAAGGATCAATGAAGCAAGGAGTTGGTTCTTGGAGAAGATAAACAAAATTGACAAACCCCTAGCCAGATTCACTAAGAAAAAACACAGAGAAGGCTCACATAAATAAAATTAGAAATGAAAGAGGAGAAATTACAACAGATACCACAGAAATACAAAAGATTATGAGAATATTATGAAAAACAATATGGCAACAAATTGACAATCTTGAAGAAATGCATAAATTCTTAGACTCTTACAACCTCCCAAAACTGAATCAAGAAGAAATAGAGACCTGAATAAACCAACCACAAGTAAAGAGATTGAAACAGTAATCAAAAACATCCCAAAAAATAAAAGTCCAGGACTAGATGGCTTCTCTGGAGAATTCTACTAAACATTCAAAGAAGATTTATTACCTATCTTTCTCAAACTATTCCAAAAAATTGAGGAAGATGGAAAAATTCCTAACACTTTCTAGGAGGCCAACATCACCCGGATGCCAAAGCCAGACAAGGACAACACAAAGAAGGAAAATTACAGGCCAATGTTGCTGATGAACATAGATGCAGAAATTCTCAACAAAATACTGGCAACTCAAATACAGCAATACATTAAAAAGATCACACACCATGATCAAGTGGGATACATACCAGGACACAGGGATGGCTCAACATCCACAAATCAATCAATGTGATACACCACATTAACAAAATGAGGAACAAAAACCACATGGTAATCTCAATAGCCGCAGAGAAAGCATTTGACAAAATCCAACATCCATTCATGATAGAAATTCTCAATAAAATGGGTATAGAAGGAAAGGACCCCAACATAATAAAGACCATATACGACAACGCATGGCTGACATCATACTCAATGGGGATAAACTGAAAGCCATCCCACTGAGAACAGGAACAAGACAAGGGTGCCCACTCTCACCATTCTTATTCAACATACTGGAGGTTTTGGCCACAGCAATTAGGCAAGAAAAAGAAATAAAAGGAATCAAAATGGGCAAAGAAGTGGCGAAATTCTTGCTGTTTGCAGATGACATGATTTTATATACAGATAACCCTAAAGAATCCATCGGAAAACTATTAGAAATAATCAACTATAGCAAAGTTGCAGGGTACAAAGTCAACTTACAAAAATCAGTGGCATTTATATACTCCAATAACGAACTAACAGAACGAGAACTCATGAATACAATCCCATTTACAATTTCAACAAAAAGAATAAAATACCTAGGAATAAATTTAACCAAGGAGGTGAAAGATCTAGACAAGGAAAAATATAAGAGATTACTGAAATTGATAACAACATAAAGAAATGGAAAGATATTCCACGCACATAGATTCGCAGAATAAACATAGTTAAAATGCCCATACTACCTAAAGCTATCTACAGATTCAATGCAATCCCAATCAGAATCCCAGTGACATTCTTCACAGAAATAGAACAAAGAATCCTAAAATTCATATGGGGCAACAAAAGACCCTGAATAGCCAAAGCAATCCTGAGAAACAAGAACAAAGCTGGTGGTATCACAATCCCAGACTTCAAAATATATTACAAAGCTATAGTAATCAAGACAGCATAGTATTGGTACAAAAACACACACACAGATCAATGCAACAGAATTGAAAGCCCAGAAATAAAACCATACATCTATGGACAGCTAATCTTCAACAAAGGAACTAAGAACATACAATGGAGAAAGGAAAGTCTCTTCAATAAATGGTGTTGGGAAAACTGGACAACCACATGCAAAAGAATGAAAGTAGACAATTATCTTACACCATACACAAAAATAATCTCAAAATGGATCAAAGACTTGAAGGTAAAATCTGAAACCATAAAAATTCTAGAAGAAAATATAGGCAGTACACTCTTTGACATCAGTCTTAAAAGAATCTCTTCAAATACCATATCTATTCAGACAAGGGAAACAAACAAACAAAGTAAACAAGTGGGACTTCATCAGACTAAAGAGCTTCTACAAGGCAAGAGAAACCAGAATCAAAAGAAAGAAAATCACAACAATTCGGAGAAAATATTTGCAGGTCATATATCTACCAAGGGGTTAATCTCCATAATATATAAAGGACTCACACAACTCAACAACAACAAAACAACCCAATCAAAAAATGGGCAGAGGATATGAACAGACATTTCTCCAAAGAAGATATGCAGATGGCCAAGAGCCACATGAAAAGATGCTCAAAATCACTAATCATCAGGGAAATGCAAATCAAAACTACACTAAGATATCACCTTATACCTGTTAGAATGGCTATAATAACCAAGAGGAAAAATAACAAATGTTGGAGAGGTTGGAGAGAAGGGAACCCTCATACACTGCTGGTGGGAATGAAAACTGGTGCAGTCACTATGGAAAACAGTATGGAGATTTCTCAAAAAATTAAAAATAGAAATACCATATGACTCAACTATCCCACTACTGGGTATTTAGCCAAAGAACCTGAAATCAACAATTCACTTACACACCCCTATGTTCACTGTAGCATTATTCACAATAGCCAAGACGTGGAGGTAACCCAAGTGACCATGGAGTGATGAGTGGATATAGAAAATGTGGTATATATACACAATGGAATACTACTAAGCTATAAAAAAAGACAAAATTGTCCCATTCGTAACCATGTGGATGGACATTGATGGTATTATGTTAAGTGAAATAAGTCAGACAGAGAAAGGGAAACACCACATGATTTCACTCATGTAGAAGATAAATACACGGACAAAGAGAACTGTTTAGTGTTTACCAGGGGGAAGGGGGGTGGGGGTGGGCACAAGGGGTGAAGGGGCCCACTTATCAACCGAAATTCCACAAGTTTACAAACTATTATGACCGCAATAAAAAAATATATTAATCTAAAAAAATATGCTGGTCTATCTTCTTATTTTCTAAATTAATTTTTTTCTTGCCTTCTCTAATTGCTCTTTTTTTGCTGCCTTCCTCAAATTTCTCTAAGAGTGAGTTGTATTTCTCACTCTGAATTTTCCATTCGTCTGTTTTTGTACCATTTCTACTGGAGATTACTTTATTTCCATGTTACTGAATACATGGATTTATAACTGAAGTTAGATATAGATCTCTCATTAACCGTTCACCAAGGCTGAATTAATTTTCATTAGGGGTAATGGCCTAGGTTCTGGTTGGAGCTCCATCCTTTTATCTGAACATTCTTCTGTCTAGATTTAATTAGAAACTGTTTTCCTATAGAGATTTAGCTCAAAGTAGTAACAATGCAGCAGAAAGCTATATAAACCACCAGGATTAACAGAGGTAGTACCGGTTTCCTACTAGTTTAGGAAATGAATTTACCATTTACAGAACTGGAATAAAGCAAATAATCTTCCAAAAAAAGCATTTGGGGCCAGCCTGGTGGTGTAGTGGTTAAGTGTGTGCGCTCTGCTTCGGTAGCCTGGGGTTTGCAGGTCTGGATCCTGGGCATGGACCTGTATGCCACTTACGAAGTCATGCTGTGGCAGTGTCCCAAGTACAAAATAAAGGAAGACCGGCACAAATGTTAGCTCAGGGTCAATCTTCCTCACCAAAAAATAAATAAATATGTGGGTTAACCGAGGCTCAAAGATGTTCAGTGAATTACTTTGGGGTCAAATAATTAACTAAGAGGGAACAATAAGGACTAGAGAAGTCAGTCTTCTCACCCATAGTTCCAGGCTGTTTTCATTATACAGAGCTTTCTTCCATTAATATCAATTGATGCTTCCTAGTGGTTTAAGAAAAATACTACTTTTAAATATCAAATGAAAGCCTCTTTCTGTAATAAATATGCCAGTTTTATACAATAATTTCCATGTTTAATCACTTTACTAATTTAAGACAGTCTTTTCAAAGTGTATTTTCTAATCTAATTATACTATTATCCCCAAAGTCCTTGCATTTGAATAACTGTATATAAAGATGAATCCAGATCAATTTACATTTATTAAACCCAGAAAGGTAAGATGCTGTGGTCAAAACGTATCATTTTAAGAAAAATAGAAAAAAAAATAGATATAGGTGTACTTTAAAAAGCAGAATACATTAACCTTTCAGTTAACCGCAGATTATCTGTAAATGAAATATTTATTACTTCCATAAGATGAAATGGGAAATAGCCTCATCCAACCACAGATGAATAACAATCCCTATGCCATATAAACACTAATATCTCCAAGTATAAAAAACTTAATAGAATTAGTTTAAACATTTTATCATCTTTCCTTGGTATCCACTAACCAGTAAAATTGTCATAAGAAGGGGAAGAAGAAGTAGGCTAGAAAGAAAAACAGTATTTAATTAATGCCCACCTTATGTCAAATATAGGTACGTTAATTTAGTTTCTTCACATATTATTATGAAAATGGAAAGTTTTGCTGTTGCAACATATACATCAATTTTCATATTAAGTTATAGAAAAATAAATTCATTTTTTAAACACTAACCTGTCTACTTCATCTCGAGCTACAATGTCTCCTTTCTTTAAGGCTTTTATGGCAAACATCTCGTTTGTGTGTTTATATTCAGCCAAAAGCACCTGAAATAGGATTAAAATAATTATTTTCCATTTCAGATATTACTTTTGTAGGTACTCCAAGAATATTCAAAAGATTACCTTTCCAAAATGTCCTCTACCCAAGACAGCACAACATCTGAAGTCTTGTAGATTAAACTGAAACATTTGTTGAGATCTGAAAACAGTAATTTCAATTAAAAATAAGGCATAAGTATGGGACCAAACATGTAGTAGCAAGTTATGCACACATTCTTTACCTTCTATCCTCAAGTTCTCGAATACCACTATATTCTAGGCCTGACTGAGGAATATCAGGTTCATATTCAGATTGAGATTTTGGTAGTATACTATTTCTGTCATTCTCAATATCAAAAACAGTTTCTGAATCCTGTAAAATATTAAATAATTGTTAAATCATAGAAACATTCACAATACAACTTATTTGGTAAGGATAAAGGCAAAGAAAAAAGTAGAAATATAAATATTGGTGAGAAAAGTAAAATGCAGATGTTGGAGAACCATTCTTATAGTTATTAATTCTATATTACACATTTAAAAAAATAAGAAAACCTAACACCTAATTGTCATCTTTAATGCATATTCAGAAATGATGTTAACCTCATTACAAGATGAAGACTGTGGGCAAAATGTGATCTAATATCAACTATTCTCTTATGCTCCTTCTAGTTTAGGCAGCCTATTCCCTATCTACTGGCTCATGAGCATCCATACGCTAATGACAATGGCACGCAAACACTAAGTTGGTCATCTCCTGACAACTTGGTCTAAGTTAGTTGAGAAAAGTTCATTCATAAGTAACATAAATACACAGTTCACATAGGTAAACTTTTTCTTTTTGAGGAAGATTAGCCCTAAGCTAACATGTGCTGCCAATTCTCCTCTTTTTGCTGAGGAAGACTGGCCCTGAGCTACCATCTGTGTGCATCTTCCTCTATTTTATATGTGGGACACCTGCCACAGCATGGCTTGACAAGTGATGCATAGGTCCGCATCCCGGATCTGAGCCAGCGAACCCCAGGCTGCCGAAGCAGAACGTGTGCACTTAACTGCTGTGCCTCTGGGCTGGCCCCTCACACAGGTCATTTTTAATTGAGATGTACATCTCATTCACTAAGACGCTTTTACTGGTGATTCATTTGGTAAAAAGGAATTAAACAGATTTAAAATGCCTTGCCTGTCCTGGTGTATCCAAATCTCTTAATTCAGCAGATTCATTTATTTCTCCAAGGGAAGAATCTCGTGGTGGGGCCGGAGGAGGCTCAGGTTCAAGATCAAAGTCCAATTTGGTTACTGTAGAATCACTTATAGAAGATAAAGTAATTCACCAAAAACAGTAATCGAAAGTATATATTTTAAATAGCTTTAAAATTAAAGCAAGCAATTTTAGTTTTTAAAAGTAGGCAGAGCACTGATTTCAAAATACTATTTGAAAAAAATGAGACTTTTAATAGACTCACTGTAACCAATATGTACGAATGTCACAATAACTATTTTATAAAAGTGACGCTTAAAAATCTCAGACACATACCTAGCTGGAGGCACTAGTTCAGGGATGCGTACATCAACCACTGGCACTGTAGCAGGCACAGGAGCTTGAGGGCTGAAGGTGCCAGAATGATTTACTGTAGGAATAGCTCTTCTCACTAGCCTTCCCCAAGTGGCAATATTAATATTCATTTGAGGAGCTCTGAGAAATGTTTTGCCTGTGGATATTGTGAATAAAGAAAATAGAACAAGTAATTTTTTAATGTATTACCAAAAGCTGTAATTTAAAAATTCATATTCATTGGTTTATAATTTATGAAGAACAAACAAAATTTGTCACTTAAAAAAACAGTTCTTAACGCTTTGTTATTAAAGGTTAGTGCAAAATAGCAAAAACAGTTTTAAATATAAATAGGTGGAAATTTCTTTTTGTCTAGTAATGATATGTAGTTAAGGTTTAAGAAAGAATTCTTATTTTTTAGAGATACTAACTATAATATTTATGGGTGAATCAATATGATATCCATGTTTGCTTCAAGTAATCTGAAGAAGTAGTGAGTGGACGGGATACAAATGAAACAAAATTGACCACGAGATGACTACTGTTGAAACTGAGTGATGGGACATTACACTAGTCTCTCTATTTATGGATATGTTTGAAATGTTCCTTAACAGAATGTTAGAAATAAATGAATGAAAAAAAAGAAAACAAAAAGCAAAAATGGACATCATTTCTTAAATAGTATGTAGATTTTCTATATTTAAGAAAACACCCAAACAGTCTATATTTGATTTCTTAGTAATTACCTTGTTGTTTTGAAAAAATTTTCTTTTGTCTTTGGAGTTTTGGTCTTCTTTCAATAACTGGATTAAAAAAGGTAACCTGCAGTGAAGAAAATTCAAGTTGACATGAATACTGCATTGGATTTATGGTTCATGAAATTCACTAAACTTAGTGAGTTCACTAAATTCACTAAAATTAAGTTTTGAAAACTTAAGAGAATCTTAGATATAATTTAGTCCAATCCTCTCATTTTCTAGATGGGAAAACAGACCTAGAGAGGATAAATGATTTGTCTCAAGGTAATATACCTATTCAGTGGCAGAGTTGAGCCAAGATTCCAAGTTGTCATTCAGCCTAATACTCTTTCCACTTCTACGTAACGCTGCCTACATTATCAATTGTAATAATATCAATTGTAGTAATGCACATTCAATAAAATACATTTATTACCTCTGCAAATAAAGTACCCTGTGGTTCCAAATAGAGACACATGCCATGCCGTTGGTTGTCTAAAAAATCTTCTAACCTCAGAAATTTTACAGCACACAGAGATCGCCAATCACGCCAATAAACTGAAATTTCCAGTTCACGTGACTAGGATAATTAAAAAAACAAAACAAAACAGAAGACATCATTGGACACACACCTGAATAAAATATCACAAAAAATATAAAATACAAATACAATAAACAAAGATAACAGACACAATGGTCGCAGTGTTTTAAAGTGTTTTGTAATGTTTCTCTGTTACATATTACTTAACAAATTTACACATTTTAACTCAAAGGAAGAAATTTATATTCCAACAGTATCCAGTTAAGGTATTCCTTTTATCTAAAGAATACACGACTGGGAACAACCAATACACATGAATGACCACAGAAACTCTTTCCCATCTAATAGCTTCGATCTTTTGGATTTTCCTCCTCCACTTGGAATCACTTGCTGTGCTACTGCTAAAAGACCTCAGTGCTCACCTTAAAGAACCCATTTCAAACCTTCTTATTTCCTTGTCTCAATGTAGAGTCAGGGAAAGGTCTGCAAACAGCTTTTATTCTGCACTTACAGTATGCCACACGCTACACTAAGCACTTTAAGAATATTAGGTCATCTAATCTTCAAAAGAATACCACCAGGCAATAGGACCAGTGGTAGCAGGGACCTGCATAGGCTGGGTGGAAAAGGGAAATTCAGACTAAGTTTTATAGAGAAAGATGCTCATAATAAATCAACATAAAAAAAAAAAAGAAAATAGCAAATTAGCAAGAATTTAAATGCCCAAAAACCAGGGAAAGGTTTGGTAAATTATACCTTATCCATGAAGGAATATTCTGTAGTCATTAAAAATAACACTTATGTGAAAAAAACATATTTAGGGTTTTAAAAATAAACTACTAAATGTACTTGTTGAACACCGTTTATAAGTTGGGGTCTAGCTATAAACTGACTTCTACATATATGTTATAATCTACATACATTTTAATTATAAAGCACCAGACTTCCCCATTATTTTGTTTTTCAGGGTTTCGCAGACCATCCATAAAATGAGATAACTGTTTTTCCCTTTAGGCTCAAGAAAATAATAAACTACTTCTTTCATATAACAACTTTGAATTTATGAATTTATGCATCTTACTATGTAAGCCCCTAGTATAAATAAAAAAGGCTTTTGACTTTAAATAATAAAATTAGTTAACACAAATGAACACAGAAAACAGTTATAAAAAACAGAACATGAAAAAAATGAGTTAAGACAATGTGCCAGAAGGTCTCATAGCCAATCAGGAAAAGGACTAGAAAAAGATATCTATGACAGTGAAGACGTGAGCTCAGGGCCTCCTACCTCATTTCTTCTCTCTGCTACATAGTTATTATGGGAGAGAATACTTGTCATGAAAGGGGAAGTAGGAGTAAAGTATAATTATTTTAACATCAGCAAATGGCACATAGAAAGAGTGGATATTAATCCTGTAATATTCTATTCAAGTTAAGTTTAAGTATTTTGGAAACACCTATTTTGGGAAATAAATTTAATGAATAATTGAACCAGGTATTAATAATTTAGACTACATTGTTTTAGACTAGTGGAAAAAAGGTTTACTCTCTTCTATCTTTTTCTACTGTCTCAGGAATGAAGACATGTTATGGATCAGGCAGATGCCAGGGGTACAGATGCTGAGGATGGAATCAGTACTTGTTCAAAGTTCTCACACTTTCACACTGCTAAAATGCTAACAGTATATTGTTTTCTGGATGAGAAGAGGTCCAATCACCTTATTTGTATTTATTCTAGCCACTCTAGAAAAACTCACATATTGACTCATTTCTCTTTCCTCTATTTCTTTATTCCATGCTTCAAACAAACTGAAGAAAGAAAGAAAGATCTGAGATTTGGGATGGAAGGTCATCTCAAAGCCTTAGGCTAGCTTTCTTGGAGTCCTATACTGAGGTTTTAAGTATAAAGCTCTTCACTTTTTGTTACTTGGCACTGTGTCTGTGATCTAGAGAAGATTAAGATATTTTACCTCAGTACTCATAACACTGTTTCATGGAACCCCAAGTCTTCTTTAATCTCTAACACGCAGTGTGATTTGGATAGGTAAAGCAGGGATACATCATCTAAAAAGCAAAGGACCTCCTATATAAGGAGATGCCACTAATGTTTACAGAATTTAAACTGCAAGTGACTGCTTGTTTGCAGGTGATTTTCCAGACGAAGCAGGTGAGTTGTATAAAGGAAGGCCATGCTTGTAGGCAACATCAAACTCTATGAGCAATAAAGCTCTAGATGGAGTAAAATCACCACCAAAATAGCTGAGCAGTACAATCTGAGCTAGGAAGTGATTGGCAGTACTGGTAAACTGTCCCAACTTGTGTTTCATTTTGTCTTATTATAAACTTGAACCTAGGATCAAAGAGAAAACTCTGTGGTAGGAATCTGTATGGTTTGTCTCAAGTCTCTCTAAGGACTGAAAGTAAATAGAAAAAGGTAAGAGACATTGAGTCAGCCTGACACGTGACAGGAATGAGAGCAACAAATTAAAAAATGTGCTGCAATTTTAAAAACCCAGTGCACATCTAGCATAAAAAGAACCGAAACACCAAGAAGGCTGAGGTTCCCAAAGTGTTCATGAGGAACTCTGGAATAATAGACGATATTTTAACTTTTCAAAGGAAACACAGTGAAATCTGTGCGACATCCTAATAAATACTAGTTCATGATAACTTCATAGTTTCAACATTAGAACGCACCATATTCTGTTTGATGACATCATGTCTTTGCTAAACTGGGTTTTCAACAACTGATTTTTCCACAAAAATTAATGTGGAAGAGCAGATAAAGGGTGATGTGTTCAGTCTGATTCCAAGTTTTGAGAAATTACACAATATACAACAGGCAGACATATCCCATTAGTAACCAGTTACATAAAAATGAAATAAAAATATTATCTTTTCTCTCAGATGTTTTTTCCCCTCAAAAAGTACTGATTTGTTAGGTCATAAGTACTAAATTAGTAACTACTACTTTTTCTTCCTGAGGAAGATTTGCCCTGAGCTAACATTTGCTGCCAAACTTCCTCTTTTTTTTTGCTAGAAGAAGATTGTCCCTGAGCTAACATCTATGCCAATCTTCCTCTATTTTGCATGTGGGTTGCTGCCACAACACAGCTGATTAGTATAGGTCCGCACCCAGGATCCACACCTGCAAACCGGGGCCAAACTTAACCACTACCTCACAGGGCCAGCACCAATAACTACTATTTTTGTATTGAGATACAATAGAATAAAATTGTAAGATATTTAAAGTGTACCTCATGATAATCTGATATACGTATATTTTGTGAAAGGATTCCTCCCATCTTGTTAATTAACACATCCATCACCTCACAAAATTTGGTGAGAATGTTTAAGTTCTATTCTTGAATCAAATTTCATTTATACAAAACAGTGTCATCAACTATAGTCATCATGTTATACATTAGATGCTCAGACCTTATTCATCTTATAGCTGAAAGTTTGTACCTTTTTAACAGCTTCTCACTATCTCCTCCACACAGTGGCAACCAATTTTCTACTCTCTGTTTCTATGAGTTTGACTCTTTAAAAATAAGATTCCACATGTAAGGGATACCATGCAGTATTTGTCTTTCTCTGTCAGGCTTATTTCACTTTGCGTAATGTCTTCAAAGTCTATCCAGGTTGTTGCAAAAAACAGGATTTCCTTCTTTCTCAGGACTCAATAATATTCTATTATAATATATACCACATCTTCTTTACCCACTCATCCACTGACAGACACTTACATTGTTTCTGTACCTTGGCCACTATGAATAGTGCTGTAGTGAACATGGGATGCATATATCTTTTTGAATTAATGTTTTTGTTTTCTTCAGATAAATACTCAGAAGTGGAATTGCTGGACCATATGGTAGTTTTATTTTTAATTTTTTGAGGAACCTCCATACTGTTTTCCATAGTGGCTGCACCAATTTACAATCCTACCAACAGTCCACAAGAGTTCCTTTTTCTCCACATCCTCATCAACACTATCTCTTGTCTCCTTGATAATAGCCATTCTAACAAATGTGAATATCTCATTGTGGGTTTGACTTGCATTTCCCTGATGATTAGTGATGTTGAGCTTCTTTATCCGTACCTGTTGGACATTTGGATATCTCCTTTAGAAAAATGTCTATTCAGTTCCTCTGTCCATTTTTTAATTGGATTGTTTGTTTTTTTGCTATTGAGTTATGTGAGTTCTTCATGTATTTTGGATATTAATCCCTTATCAGACAGATGATTTGTAAATATTTTCTCCCATTCTGTAGGCTGCCTTTCCATTTTGTTGATGGTTTCCTTTGCTGTGCAGAAGCTTTTCAGTTAATAACTACTTAAAAAAATGGAACTGTTGGGTATTTCTTTTGGCCTAGAGACACACTGTTAAAAAAAATTACTGGGACACTGAGGATACTGTGAATGGAGAAAGCTTGGGAACCTCTTTTAGAAGAATGAAAGCTAGGCTCCACTGCTGAAAGAAAAGAAGGGGCAAAAACTTTTTGCAGCCACTAACAAAGAGAAAACTACTCAAAGCATGGAAAATTGAAGAGCCGAGGAAAGGCAAAATTTCATAAAGGTGAACATGGCAGATGTCACATTAACTGGTCTTCTATGAGCTTCTGAGGACAACACAGGCTTGGGAAACATATCAATCAGGGTCCCAGCAGCAAAGAGACTGCACATTCAAAGGGTTTGAGTTTTAAAAACTGGTTATTGGGGCCGGCCCGGTGGCGCAGCGGTTAAGTTCACACGTTCCGCTTCTCGGCGGCCCAGGGTTCGCTGGTTCGGATCCTGGGTGCGGACATGGCACTGCTTGGCAGCCATGCTGTGGTAGGCATCCCACGTATAAACTAGAGGAAGATGGGCACGGATGTTAGCTCAGAGCCAGGCTTCCTCAGCAAAAAGAGGAGGACTGGCAGTAGTTAGCTGAGGGCTAATCTTCCTCCAAAAAAAAAAAACCAAACAAAAAAAACTGGTTATTTATGAAGGTGTGATTAAGGTTAAGGTATCAACAAGGGATGGAAAGCATCTGAGGACTAGCAATAGTAGAAATCAATTACCACCCCTAAACTGCAGGGGCAAGAGGCAAGAGTTACCAGAATCCAGTGAGAACTGTATCTTGGTAAAGAGACTGTCAGACAGGAGGTGTAGCCATAGATGAACACTGTTGTGAAAACACGGAAGGAGAGAGAAAAGAAACACCCTGACTTCTCTCTCCTCCTGCCCTTAGATCTCCTAACAATGTGCCCCATCATAAGTCAGAGCCCAGTAATTCAAGTTTGCAGCTATCAGCCTGCAGGGGCAAAGAGTAAGACAGGGAAGGGAGGCCACTGGAATCCACTAAGGGCAAACAGAAAACCACCACCTCAGGAAAGAGTACTATCAGTTCAGTTCAGGAGTCCAATGAGGGGATTCTCCAGCTGGAACAGGTGACAAAAAGAGGGGAACCTTAGGATCTTTGGGGAGGGTGAGAAAAACAGGAGAGTAAGAGACAGAGACAATGGAGAATATAAGGCTGTGATATTCGTTTGAAAAGTCTGCTTCCTATAGATATGGGTGACTGTGCTCCCTTTATAGAGAAAGAGAGAAGTAAACAACTATGATATAAACTATTTAGTGCCATAACAGTTATGTATAACTGCTTCCTATATCAATTCACATACTATGCAAAGTTCCAAGGATTCTCTTTTATTCCAAACCTATTATAAGCTTTTCTGTCTCTGTCTTTATATATAGTTCCTATTTCTAATCTTGTATTTTATTCTCCAACCACAACCCATATTGTCATATAAAATTTCATACTATTCTTTCCCTTGCACCAGTCTAAATTCTCTCTTTTCAAGGCCAGATTAAACATCTGTGTCCTCCACAAAGGCATTCTTAACTAAATCCAGCCCATACCTTTTCCCCTTGAGATTTGAGATATGCATATCTATTTATTTATCCTTCGAGAGACTTGTGCCCTCAAATCTGAGGATTCATGTTTGTCATCAATTCTGGAAAATTCTAGGCCATTATTGCTTTAGACATGGCCACTGCCCCATTCTCTCCATTCCCTCAATCTGCAACTCCACTTAGTGTGCTGGTCATCCTCATTCTACCCTTTATGTCTCTTTGCCTCTCTTTCATATTTTTCATCTCTTTGTTTCTGTATGTCATACTTGGGCAACTATTTTAGCTCTATCTTCCACGCCACTAACTTTCTTCAGTTACTTAACCCATCTACTTAGTTTCAATTTCAATTGCCGTATTTCCTATTTTTATAAGTTTTATGCGGTTCTCCTTCCCACCCAGCTTCAACAATTTATCACTAATGGTCAGTCATGTTTCATTACCACCTTTCCCCCAATTATCCCGAAGCAAATCCCAGATGTCTCTAATTTCATTTTATTTATTTATTTTTTGAAACTCTGCCTAGTCTTTTTGGTTCATCACTCATTCTTTGCTCATGCTTTCAAATTCTTCTATTATTTATTTAAATATTGCAAACACTTATTTTATACTTTTTATACTTTAACTAATAATCTCATTATCTATTGCTGCTTACTCATGGTGGTTATATCCTTGTGTATTCATACATTTTTTGATGCAAGCTCATGTTGGGCAGAATTCTTCCCTAAGCTTCTGAAAGACAATTTAATGTTTTTTTATTTTGTCTCAAACTGTTTTTTTTTCCAATCAATCAAACCATAGGGTCCTTTATGAGAAGACTATTTCTGGTTGTTAAAATGCCTATACTATGCTATAGAGCAATGATATTCTAAAAAAGGTGAGGCATGGAGAATTAAATTAGATTCAGTTGTGTGAGGGAGGGTGGGAGTAGGTGAGAAAACAGACATTTTAAAATTGTGCATGTCCCCCCACCTTTAGATTCTGACGTGTGTCTATTTGGGAACTGTACCAACTGGAATGTGCCATTGTCCCTCAGGTGTGTTGAAGTAGGGGAAAAAAATTGGGAATAATTGCTTTTTATTTTTAAAATTATTTTTCCAGAAGTTATTTTCATTCATTCTGTTAATACTTATACTAAGTACCGTGAAGGTCATACAAAGCAAAGCAATATATGGTCCTGTTTCAAACAGTTCAGTTTTGTTGGGAAGATGGAAATGTAAATTAATACTGGCAATACAGAGGCATATACAACAGGAACAATGACACAAAAGGGAGAGTTGACCAATTTTTTCTAAGGGAAAGGTAGTAGGAAGATCAGAAAAGATCATAATTGCTCAAAGTGGGTTTTGAGAGATGGATCACAAGATTAAACGAGGAGAGAACACAGTTGTCAGAGGGAAAACAATGTACAAAGTTAAGGAAGCATACAGTATATTGTAGGGATACGAAATAGTTTATTATAGTTAAAGCCTAGAATATAAGCATGAATGCTTTGGAAAACAAAGATGAGAAGATGAGCAGAAACAGGTAATGAGGGCTTTGACTTGCAAAGGAATTTGGTCTTCAACTTGCAAGTTATAAACTGTCACTAAAGGATTTAAAATGTAGTGGTCAGATCAGATCAGGCAGTATAGTAGCTAAAAACAAGGGCTCTAGAATCGAGATTGCCTGGTGCTGCACACTCAATAAATTTCTGTAGAACAAATAGGTTCAAATCTTAGCTCTACATCACTTACTAGTTTTGTGAACTCAGGCAAGTTACTTACCCTTTCTGGGCCTCAGTTTGATTATCTATAAAACATGTACAATAATAGTTTCAATCTCCTAGGGTTGTAATGAGAATTAAGTGTTAATACAAGCCCAGTACATAGTCAATGTTCAGTAAATGTCAGCTTTCATCATTGTTATATGTGATGAATAAAATCTACACAGACAGAAGTATGGACTGGAAACAGAGATAAGTTAGCCCACTAATATGAAGAACACAGGCTTTGGCTTCAGATAGTGTTGGTGCTGGTTTCAAATGCTTGGTTTGATTCCCAGAGCTACTGCTTTCTAGCTGTGTGGCCTGAGAAAAGTTACTAAACTTTTGGAACCTCGGTAATCACTAAAACAGTGATAATAATTGTACATATCTCATAAGAAGATTTTGAGGATTAAATGAGATAGTATATATAATGTGTCTTGCTCAGAATTCATTATAGGAGAGGTTTCAGGGTAATGTAAAATGGCAGGGTGAGGAAAACAGATTGTGAGCACAAATTAGTATTTCAAGAATCTCGATTATGAAAGAGAAGCCTATCAACAGAGCTAATGAGGAAGCAAAACAGAACGTTTATAAATGGGAGGAATGTGAATATATGCAACAAGAATCAGAGATGAGAGGAAAAGAGGATGTTAAAAAATACAGGCGAGGGGCTGGCCTGGTGGCACAGTGGTTAAGTTCACACATTCCGCTTTGGTGGCCTGGGGTTCGCCAGTTTGGATCCCAGGTGCAGACATGGCACCGCTTGGCAAGCCATGCTGTGGTAGGTGTCCGACATATAAAGCAAAGGAAGATGGGCATGGATGTTAGCTCAGGGCTAACCTTCCTCAAAAAAAAAAAAAAAAAAAATACAGGTGACAGTTGGGGTAACTGATGAAACAAAGTTTAGGAGATGAGAAAGAATAGAAACTGGAGGACAAATTAATGCTTATAGACTTACAGGAAAGAGAGAAACCTCATTCTCTAAAACCAATAAGGAAGATACATAAACATTTGCAGGTGATAAGAGGAATTTCAGGAAGCTGAGGTCTAATGGTCTTAATCTTATCTATAAAATAGAAGCAAAGGGGTCTGAGGTGGAGTAGGAGACTTGAAGAGACACATGAAACAAAAGTTGCTGGTAATGGGATAAAGATGTGAAATGTGGGATAACTTTTATGAGCCTAGCTGAGATCAGAAATTAAAATTTATAAGTAATAAGTGTGACTAATTTCAGCAGCATTCAGCAGATTATAGAAGAAAATGAAATGTGGAAGAGGCTGATGGCATGAAAAATACCTGAAGAATCAAGGAAATGGAAATATCTGAACAAATATCTAGCTTTGTGGTAACAAAGAAGTAAAAGAGCCAGAGGAGTAACAATACATGAGCTATCATTAGGAAAATAAAAGATCTGGTGAAAGTTTGGCATATTGAATTTAAGATTTCAGAACAATGCACTGCTAAAATGAAAAGGAGTAAAGGTATACTGGGGTTGAGGTGTTCAAAGAAGTTTGAAATGATGGTATGTTAAATGGTCTGTTTAGATATATAGATTTTTAAAAAAATCCCTTATAATGATGGCAGATGTTGAAGTGAACACCAAAGTCCTTAAGGAATACTGGAGAGTGCCTGGTGGTCAAGAGATAATAGATGAGGACAAAAAAGCAGACAATAATATATATAGTTAATTCTCTCAAAGGACTCACATAGCCTCAGAGGAGGATATGATGTGTCATTTGATAGTAGAATTTGGAAGCAGCAAAAGGGGGTTAAAAAGGGTAAGAATTATAACTCCATTATAAATTAAAAAATAGCATCTCAGATTAAACACTATGCTCAATGTCAGACAGCTTAAACACAGAAAGAAATTAAAATGCCTTTGTATTCCTATTCTATGGCTTATTCCATATTAAGATGCCTTACTCTCCATTAAAAAGACGTTGCAGGGAGTGACATCAGCATCATGGCGGAGGGAGCTTGCCTGGGACTTTCTCCCATCCAACATACAACAAAAAGGAGCAACAATATTCCAACAAAAAATATCCTAATAGCACAGGAATCCTCAGAGACCCATAGCAGCCAAATGATGGAGGGCGGAGAGTCTGGAGCCTCCCTCGGAGGAGTGGGAATGGGGTAAGAGAGAACTTCGCTCCCTCCCCTAGAGACTGGGATTGCTGCCGCTGGAGGCTCCATGAGGGAAGGAGTGGGGGAGGGGTTGCACATCAGCAGTATCACCCAGGACTCTCTAGTGCCCTTGCACCATAGAGGGAAGCCCTATTACAGGGTGAAAGCTTTTGCGTGGGGTGACCTCATCAAGCCAAGACCCCAGGAGTCCAGATAGCGAGAGCTGATTGGGAAAGCCGGGTCTGCACACAAGAGGAAGTGCCCCCCCCCACCCAAACACACGCTGTGCTGCGCCATCTCGGCTGAAGGCAGAGGGCTCAGAATACTTGGCTCTCAACCCCCATCTAGTGGCAACAGGCTGTTAACTGCAACCAACTAATATCACTATGCAGAAAAACCATCAAACAATTCATAAAAGCTTCAGACCAGAAGGGAAAGAATAAAAACACAGAATTATGTACTGAAGACTTGGAAATAAGTAAACGAAATGACAATGAATTCAGAATAGCTATCGTCAAAAAACTCAATGAGGTAAAGGAAAATATAGAGAAACAAGTCAACGAGTTCTGGAGTTACTTCACAAAAGAGATTGAAATCAATCAGAAACACTAGAGACGAAAAATACAATAGATCAGATAAAACAAAACACGGATTCCCTGAATGCCCAGGCGGACACCTTAAGGAGCAAATTAGCATAATCGAAGATAGACATGTTGAATGGCTCCACACAGAGGAACAGAGAGAACTAAGACTGAAAATAAATGAAGAAAATCTCCAAGAAATAGCTGGCTCAATGAGGAAATGCAACATAAGAATTAAGGTATCCCCAAAGGTGAAGAAAAGGAGAATGGAGCAGAAAGTGTGCTCAAAGAAATAATAGCAGAGAACTTCCCAAATCTAGGGAATGAGAGAGAAATGTGTGTGGAGGAAGATTTCAGATCTCCTAGATATGTCAATGTAAAAAGACCTATTGCAAGGCATATAGTAGTAAAACTGGCAAAAATGAATGACAAAGAAAGAATACTCAGGGCAGCAAGGCAGAAGAAAATAACCAACAAAGGAACCCCTATCAGACTTTCAGCGGATTTCTCTGCAGAAACCTTACAAGCTAGGAGAGACTGGAATGACATATTCAAAACTTTAAAAGATAAAGTCTTCAGACAAGAACACTCTATCCAGCAAAAATATCTTTCAGATATGAGGGAGAAATTAAATCTTTCCCACACAAACAAAAGCTATGGGACTTTGTAGCCACGAGATACCCCACCCCCACAAGAAATCCTCAAGAAGGGCATCATACCTGAAAAAAGTAAAAAAGGGAGAAAGGGGTCACCAAACACAGAGTAAGGAGACAAACAGAATCAGAATAGGATAGCAAATATTCAACTATAGCATTAGGATAAAGGGAAGGAAAACACCAAAAACAAAGACAATCTTGTCACTTTAACCACAAACTCACAACACAAGTTGGAATAAGAGATGAAAATAATAACTTAGGAGGGGAAGAGGAAAGGGACTGAATCAGTTTAGGCTAAGGAAATAAGAGGCCACCAGAAAATGGACTATGTTATGCATGAGATTCTGAATACAAACTTCAGGGTAGCCACTAAACTAAAAAACAGAACAGAGACACAAAAAATAAATAAGGAAAAAGCTAAAAAATCCAGCACAAGAAACTGCAGAAGTCAATAGGTAGGCCAAAACACACAGGACGAGAAACAAAGGAAATGCAGGAAAACGAGTGACAGAATGACAGCATCAAGCCCTCATGCATCAATATCACCCTCAATGTAAACGGACTGAACTCTCCAACAAAAAGACACAGAGTGGCAAAATGGATTACAGAACAAGATCCAACAATATGTGGCCTCCAGGAAACACACCTCAGCTCCAATGACAAATAGAGGCTCAGAGTGAAGGGGTGGAAGATGATACTCCAAGCTAATAGCAAACAAAAGAAAGCAGGTATCACAATACTTATATCAGACAAAGTAGATTTCAAGATAAGGCAGGTAAAGAGAGACATAGAGGGGCAGTATATAGTGATCAAAGGGACAGTGCATCAAGAAGAAACAATGCTTATAAATATCTATGCACCCAACACAGGAGCACCAAAGTTCATAAAGCAACTATTAACAAACCTAAAAGAAGATATCAAAAATAACACAATAATAGTAGGGGACCTCAACATCCCACTCACATCATTGGACAGATCATCCAGACAGAAAAACAACAAGGAAACAGTGGAATTAAACGAAAAGCAAAAGAGGTGGACTTAATAGACATATATAGAACACTCCATCCAAAAACAGCAGAATACACATTCTTCTCAAGTGCATGTGAAACATTCTCAAGGATAGATCATATGTTGGGAAACAAGGCAAGCCTCTATAAATTTAAAAAAATTGAAATAATAACAAGCATCTTCTCCGATCATAATGCTATAAAGCTAGAAATTAATTACAAGAAAAAAGCTGAGAAAGGGACAAAGATGTGGAGACTAAACAACATGCTATTGAACAAGCAATGGATCATTGAAGAAATTAGAGGAGAAATAAAAAAATATCTGGAGACAAATGAAAATAACATGTCATACCAACCATATGGGATACAGCAAGAGCTGTATTAAGAGAGAAATTCATCACAATACAGGCACACCTTAACAAACAGGAAAAATCCCAAATAAGCAATCTCAAATTACACCTAACTGAATTAGACAAAGAAGAACAAACAAAGCCCAAAGTCAGCAGAAGGAGATAAATAATAAAAATCAGAGCAGAAATAAATGCTATTGAAACAAAAAAGGTAGTAAAAAGGATCAATGAAACAAAGAGCTGGTTTTTTGAGAAGATAGATAAAATTGACAAACCCCTAGCCAGACTTACAAAGAAAAAAAGAGAGAAAGCTCAAATAAATAAAATTAGAAAGGAAAGAGGAGAAATAACAACAGACTCCACAGAAATACAACGGATTATAAGAGAATATTATGAAAAACTATATGCCAAGAAAACAGATAACCTAGAGGAAATGGATAAATTCTTAGACTCTTACAATCTCCCAAAGCTAAGTGAAGAAGAAGCAGACAATCTGAACAGACCAATCACAAGGAAAGAGATTGAAACAGCAATCAAAAGCATCCCAAAGAATAAAACCCCAGGACCAGATGGCTTTCCTAGGGAATCCTACCAAATTTTTAATACCTATATTTTTCAAGTTATTCCAAAAAATTAGTGAGGATGGAACACTTCCTAACACATTCTACGAGGCCAACATCATGCTGATACCAAAGCCTGACAAGGAAAGCATGAAAAAGGAGAACTACAGGCGAATATTGCTGATGAACATAGATGCAAAAATTCTCAACAAAATTTTGGCAACCCGAATTCAGCAATTCATCAAAAGGATCATACACCATGATTAAGTGGGATTCATACCAGGGACACAGGGATGGTTCAACATCCGCAAATCAATCAATGTGATACACCACAGCAACAAATTGAGGAATAAAAACCTCATGATCATCTCAATAGATGCAGAGGAAGCATTTGACAAGATCCAATAGCCATTTATGATAAAAACTTTGAACAAAAGGAGGATAAAAGGAAATTACCTCAACATAATAAAGGCCATATATGACAAACCCAATAGGCAAAAACTGGGCACCATCCCCCTGAGAACAAGAATGAGACAAGGATGCCCTCTATCACCACTCTTATTCAACATAGTACTTGAGGTTTTGGCCAGAGCAATTAGGCAAGAAAAAGGAATAAAAGGAATCCAAATAGGGAGGGAAGAAGTGAAACTCTCGCTGTTTGCAGACGACATGATCTTATATATAGAAAACCCCAAAGAATCCATTGGAAAACTTTCAGAAATAATCAACAACTACAGCAAAGTTGCAGGATATAAAATCAACTTACATAAATCAGTAGCATTTCTATACTCTAATAATGAACTAACAGAAAAAGAACTCAAGAACACAATACCATTCACAATCGCAACAAAAAGAATAAAATATCTCAGGGTGAATTTAACTAAGAAAGTGAAAGACCTATACAGCAAAAACTACAAGGCTTTCCTGAAAGAAATGGATGACGACATAAAGAGATGGAAAGACATTCCATGTACATGGAATGGAAGAATAAACATAGTTAAAATGTCCATACTACCTAAAGCAATCTACAGATTCAATGCAATCCCAATCAGAATCTCAAGGACATTCTTTACAGAAATAGAACAAAGAATCCTAAAATTCATATGGGGCAACAAAAGACCCCGAATTGCTAAAGCAATCCTGAGAAAAAAGAACAAAGCTGGAGGCATTACAATCCCTGACTTCAAAACATACTACAAAGCTACAGTAATCAAAACAGCATGGTACTGGTACAAAAACAGGTGCACAGACCAACGGAACAGAATTGAAAGGCCGGAAATAAAACCACACATCTATGGACAGCTGATCTTCGACAAAGCAGCTGAGTACATACAATGGAGAAAAGAAAGTCTTTTCAAAAAATGGTGCTGGGAAAACTGGAAAGCCACATGTAAAAGAATGAAAATTTGACCATTCTTTTTCACCATTCACAAAAATAAACTCAAAACAGATCAAAGACCTAAAGGTAAGACCTGAAACAATAAGGCTTCTAGAAGAAAACATAGGCAGTACACTCTTTGACATCAGTATTAAAAGGATCTTTTTGGACACCATGTCTTCTCAGACAAGGGAAAGAATAAACAAATGGGACTTCATCAGACTAAAGAGCTTCTTCAAGGCAAAGGAAAATAGGGTTGAAACAAAAAAACAACCCACTAATTGGGAAAAAATATTTGCAAGTCATATATCCGACAAAGGGTTAATCTCCATAATAAATGAAGAACCCACACAACTCAACAACAAAAAATCAAACAACCCGATCAAAAAATGGGCTGGAGACATGAAGAGACATTTCTCCAAAGAAGATATACAGATGGCCAATAGGCACATGAAAAGATGTTCATCATCACTGATCATCAGGGAAATGAAAATCAAAAGTCCACTAAGATATCACCTTATACCCATTGTAATGGCAAAAATAACCAAAACAAAAAGTAAATGTTGGAGAGGTGGTGGAGAAAAAGGAACCCTCATACACTGCTGGTGGGAATGCAAACTGGTGCAGCCACTATGGAAAACAGTATGGAGATTTCTCAAAAAATTAAAAATAGAAGTACCATATGACCCAGGCATCCCACTACTGGCTATCTATCCAAAGAGCTTGAAGTCAGCAATTCCAAAAGTCCCATGCACCTCAATGTTCACTGCAGCATTATTTACAATAGCCAAGACGTGGAAGCTACCTAAGTGCCCATCAACTGAGGACTGGATGAAGAAGATATGGTATATATATACATACATATACATATATATATGTGTGTGTGTATATACACACACACAATGGAATACTACTCAGCCTTAAAAAAGAATAAAATCGTCCCATTCACAACAACATGAATGGACCTTGAGGGAATTAAGTTAAGTGAAATAAGCCAGATAGAGAAGGACAATCTCTGTATGACTCCACTCATACGAGGAATTTAAACACGTGGACAAAGAGAACAGATTAGTGGCTACCAGGGGAAACGGGGGTGGGGAGTGGGCACAAAGGGTGAAGGGGTGCACCTACAACATGACTGACAATCATGTACAACTGAAATTTCACAAGATTGTAAACTATCATCAACTCAATAAAAATTAACTTAAAACGAAAAAACAACCAAAAAGGAGACGTTGCAGGGGCCGACTCAGGGCCAATTGGTTAAGTTCACATGCTCTACTTCAGCAGCCCAGTTTGGATCCTGGGCGCAGACATAGCACCACTCAGTAGGCCATGTTAAGGCGGCGTCCCACATGCCACAACTAGAAGGAGCCACAACTAAAAATATACAACTATATACTGGGGGAATTTGGGGAGAAAAAGCAGGAAAAAAAAAAAGATTGGTAACAATTGTTAGCTCAGGTGCCAATCTTTAAAAAAAAAAAAAAAATAAATTAAAAAAAAAAGATGTTGCACGTGGGGCTTGCCTGGTGGCACAGCGGTTAAGTTCCCACATTCTGCTTCGGCAGCCCGGGATTTGCCAGTTGGGATCCTGGATGTGGACCTACGCACCGCCTGTCAAGCCATACTGTGGCAGGCGTCCCACATATAAAGTAGAGGAAGATGGGCACAGATGTTAGCTCAGGGCCAGTCTTTCTCAGCAAAAAAGAGGAGGATTGGTGGGAGATGTTAGCTCCGGGCTTATCTTCCTCAAAATTTATACTTTTATAGGGAGGAAGGCATCTTTCTCACTGCTATGGTTTCTATGAGGAATAATTTTCACTTTTCCCCTAAATATCTAGGTCTCTACCTCGACCCTCTTACTCATCCCTTAGAATGAGTTACTTGATAGAAAACTTGGGGAGAGAAACTGGACGGGAAGAATCCAATGAATAATCCAGGCCGTTTCTTCCTTTTTTCCTTGAAAGCCAGGCTGTTAAACGGAAGAACACCATTTGTTCTTCTCCCCCATGTTTTAAGCTGGGGACCACAAGGATCTATGGGACCGTGTCTAACCCCATTATCACACCCAACCACACTCTCAAACATCAGCTTATCTTTCAGTAACATAGATGACATTTTATTTTCCATTAGTCACGTCTTTGTTTCTTTTCACTAGTTTAGAATTTGGGCAGGGAAAAGCCCCACATACAGAACTTCCAACCATTTTTTAGTGCCTCATTCTTAAGACAGCCAAGGATGGCCAGACATTTGATCCAAGCTACAATATGACAAATAGAGATCATAAAAAGGATCTCAGAAGAAATAAAGACAATTCAGAGAGAAGAAAACTTAAAATTGATATCCTCAACAATGGAAGAAAGGATATTGTCCCAATGAGAGTAAAACAGGATATTATTTTTTAAAAAAGAACAAGAATGAACTTTTATAAATTAAAAATATATCAGATATAAATTTTTCAATAAAAGTCTTGACAAATAAATGTGTCAAAATATCCTGGAAAGTAGAACAAAAAACACAAAGTGACAGAAAACTATAGACAAAAGATAAGAAAATTAGAGGCTCAATCTAAGAAGTTCAAATAGTAAGAGAAAACATTGAAAACGGAGAGGAGGGAATTATCAAATTCATTTCTCAGACCTGAAGCACATGAGCTTTTCAAAAGTAAAGGTGCCACACAATACCTACCTACCACAAAGAGTGAAAACTATCTACATTAAGGTGCACCACTGTGAAATTTCAGAATCCTAGCGAAAAAAAGATAAAAATCTTAAAACCTTTCAGAGAAAAAAAGCAGATCACAATCAAAGATTAGAAATTAGAGACACTGGAGAACTGTCAACTATAACACTGGACCTGGAAACTAATTACATAATTGCCCCAAGATTCTTAATGAAAATAATCTCCAACCTAGAATTCTAGACTCCAAGTTGATAGTAGAATAAAGATATTTTCAGATATGCTAGATCTTTAAACTTCCATTAACCCTTTCCTCTGCATGTAAATGGAGGATATGAGCCATCAAAATGAAGAAATAAAACAAGAAAGATTAGGGAGTAATCCAAGACTCAAGTGATCCAACACAGAATGACAGAATTCTCAGGATGTTGGTGGAGAGTCTCAAGATGAAAGCTATACAGCAGCCATTTAAGTTGGAGCAGAAAGATGTAAGGCTCCAGAAAAGATACTGGGGAAGAAGTGGTGGTGGTGGGGGGAGCGGGGGCAGAGATGACTGACAGCTTATCAGACATATTTGCTTACTTAGAGTTGTTTTAGAATCTTTCTGGAGATTTTGGAATAAATGACAGGCACACAGAAAACGAAGCAAAGCAAAACAAAACAAAATAAATAAACAAAAAAAGAAGCATTTATTAGCCCAAAGGGGGAAAAAGGTACTAAAAAGGAAATATAATCATGGTAGAGAACATGGTTCACCTATAAACAATATTTATATATAGTCATAATAATATAAACATAAAATTATTGCTTTAACCTAATTATTTGGGAGAATGAGGAGTATGGGTGGTTTAAAAGAGTTAAATTCTAACCTTCTTTAATGTAGTATAAGTAGACAATTTCTAAATATTAGAAACCAATAAACAGTAAGAATCCCTTGGGTTCTTCTCTAATAATCTTGTCCTCCATCCTACGCCTCATCCTTTCACTTCCATTGTCCTATCAATAACTGCAATCTTTCCACTATCTCAGCCGTCTGCAACCTTCTCTCTGACCATCACCTCCTAACATTCTAGCTCACTCTCCTAGTACCTCAACATCCATTGATTCTTCAACCCCACTGTTACCTCCAATCTGTTAATCCTCCTACCTTTTCACTGGCTCTCATTCCCTCAATGTCCTCTGTCCCTGCTTTCCCACCCATCAGTGAACATTCCCTATCTCTGCTCTTAACACAGCACTGATCCTGCTAAAAATTTTCTAAGTTTCAGTTTTAAGGACAGGCCCCTTCCTTGTTTCTAATATTGATAAAAGACTGTTCTCTATTACTTTAGTAAGGTTAATCGAAAGGAAATGTGAGAGGGAAAAGGTTAAATAAAAGGGCTTCATGCAGCCTCTTGTCATTTATTTTAATCTCTCATGGGAGGATTAAACTTTGTATAACTGGAGGGCTGAGGGAATTGATGGAAAATAAGAAATTACATAGCTATTGTGTTTGTAATAAACATTAACAAAGACCAAATTTTATAACAAAATATAAAAAGTGTAACCTGATAAGAACAGAAACAACACAGAACTGATAGTAGACTTCATTAAGAATCCTGGATCATATTTTAGGATAGTTACTTAACCCCTTGGCCATAATTTCCTTATTAATCTGTAAAATGGAGGGGCTGGATTACATCAGCAATCTTCAAAACTTTTTTTTTAAGTGGCCAATTCCAAATGACATTTTACCAAGAATCCCAAAACAAAAAAAAGGTTCCATGTTGCCTCCTGAGACAATACTGCAGAGCCCTGAGCTCCAGGAACACAATTTGAATTTTTTAGATAATTCTAGATTTAGATCATTTCTAGAGTATCTTACAACTCTAAAAAGATCTATGAATCTTTGTATCTTGAAAAGGGTAGAAATAGTGCAGACAACTTAGTCCCAGAGTGCCAGAGAAAAGAAACTTGACATTTGAGGCAAAATGCTGGGCATGAACATGTTGGTTTAAAATAACATTTTCTATAAATGTTTCCATAAACATTGTCTATAAATAAATATTCTATAAATATAAGGGACAAAATAAAAGAGTAAAAAGCACATGAAAAAATAAAATGTACTATGTAAACAGAGGAGTTATCATAATAAGGAGTGTGGTCTCTGCCAAAGGGAAGTTTAGGGACAAGTAACATGCATACCAGGAACCAGGAAAGTCTAGGTGGCCTGAGATGTGAATAGCTTTACCTAGCCATGCAGTCTTCACAGTTTCAAAGGGAGGATTACTCTAAAGTGGGAAGAACACCTGATACCATATAGAAGAAAAACAATTTTAGGTGAAGGTTACAATAGAAAACAAATAACAACCAATCAACAGCTACTAGTTTTTCTAGTTTTCTAAGCTTTTAGTTTGGGTAATTTTAAACTATTTTCTCTCTTCCAGGTTTTCATCATCTGCTATTTTCTCCTCTGTGCCACTATTACTCTCTCATTCAAATACCATGGAGAAAAGAGCATCCATTTAGAAGGACACTGAGGTCTAGCCCCAACTCTGAAATTTATTAATATGTAACCACCTTGGTTCTCAGTTTCCTTAATTATAAAATGACTGCAAGACAACTATTTTCAAGATCTATTTTAAACATAAAACTCTATAATGCAGTAACTTAGCTACAAGAGAAATCTTCTAACCAGCCATTTTCCCTCTAACAGTAATTCTCTTTCTTAAGTTTCATCCTGATCATATACTCATCAAAAATCCTGTCATTACTTTAAAAAGGCTCTGAAATTAAAGAAAATGACATTTAACCAATTAATTCCCCATTACCTCACATGCTCTGCCATTAAATTCAAATTCATAGCCACATCAAAGCCTAGGGCCAAAGAAAGAACTATTATCATTGAGCAGCTAACACGTCCCAGGCAACACAAGGCATTTTATATACTCTACCACAGTTTTTCTTCCTAAAAGTCCTGTCAGTATTATATTTTATTCCCATCTTAGAGATGGTGAAACAAATGCTCAGTAGTAAAGTTATGTAACTTGTCTACCATCAAATAACTAATAAGTAGCAGATGAACAATGAACCCAGTTTGTCAAAGCTAATGTACGGGCAAACCTATTACATGAAAAATGAATGGAAACTGAAAGAAATATTTAATGGTCACAAATATTCATATATATTCACACCGCTTATAAGAAGATGCACATATAACAAGATGTGAAGACTCTATCTACATACACTAACAACCTCAACTGTGTTTCCCTCTCTGGTGGGCTTGACTGAATTATACCGGTCTAACTATTAAGTGGAACAGCTAATTTACAATATGTTATAATGCTAGTTCTCCTGTCTGAAAGAGAAAATATCAGAACTGAAAAAAGTCTTGGAAGTGTATCTTTTTCTGAAATAAGAATTCCCTTAAAGTTTCTCTTACAAGTTGCTCATTCGACTTTGAGAGAACTTTCTACTTCCTATAGCAGCTCATTTCATTTTTTAACAGTATTATTTTTGGACTGAAATGAAATCTTCCATCCACTGACTTCTGCTTTGTCCTCCACGGCCACAAAGTATACAGTCAATCCAAGGATGAAATATACACTATAGCTTATCATTTGCCTCTTCTCCAAACATTTGGCAAATATTGCTACTTGATCAGTAAAATCTCCTCTGAAAACCAGGATTCATCCAGTAAATCTTAACAGTGAGCTCCAGAAAGTCACTACCAATTGAGTAAAGTTGACACACAAATTGAAATCTCATTGCTATCCCTAGTTTAATTCTTTGTCCACGTATTCCTCCTTTTAATTTTAAAGATAGTTATATCAAATCTTCGTTAAATCTCTCCTTTAATAGTCTTAAAACCTCATTTTCCTTCAAATTTTCCATATGTAACAGGATTTTCACCATATCACCATTCCTACAATTCTTCACTGGATAAGCTTTTATAACGCTTATCTGATCTAAGATATGATCTGATCCAACTCAAAGTTTTCCATTTCTCTTTGGCAAACCTTTCTCCTCCTACCCTTGGGATACTGCTTAAGATGTGTTAGATCTTTTCTTTGTTTATAAACTCTTTCCTATTATGGGTTAGAAACTCTTTTATTAGCTTCTATAGTACCTGGCATTTATTTCTATCAGATCACTTACCATAGGTAAACCAGACGTCGTCAACTCCCCGGTGGAAAGCACTTCAGTTGTCTTCCAATGCATGGCCTATAAAGTCCCTAGTAATAGAGCATCTGCCCACATCTGCTATTTCACTTCACACTGATCTTCCTTCTGTGTCACGATTTTTATTCTTACAACAAATCAAGTTCTCTCCTACTTTGAGGGGTTGTATGTTCTGTCTGCTCTGCTGGGAACACTCTCCCTGGATCTTTGCAAGTCTGGCAACTTTTCATTCATTAGGTGTCAGGTCAAATGTAGCCTCCTGAAAGAGACTTTCCCTAATTACTCTATCTAAAATAGCCCCCATCTCCTCATTACATCACCCTACTTACATCCTTCATTGCTCTTATAGATTTTCTTTAAACTTGTTTACTATTTATCTTCCCTCACTAGAATATAAGGCCCAAAAGCATGGAGACTATTTTGATCAATCATCACCAGCACCTAGAGTGGTGCTTGGCACAGAACAGGAAATTAATGATTATTAAGCCTAAGAGTTCCATTATATCAATGAGTATATATTATCTTTGTAAACCAGGAACCTAAAAAAATGCCTGGTACATATATGATGTTCAATAAATGTATGTGAAATGAATGGATTGATCTTATCCACTTGGATGGTAGTCACTCTGACCTTTATAATCAGATAATCTTCAAATCCGCTATTCAGCCCTGCCATCTAATTCCACATCTTTATTTAACTGCTAAAAAACTAGGTATACAGAATTCATCCCTCTCCAACGCACAGTCATGTGTCTCAGAACGACATGTCAGTCAACAACAAATCGCATACACGATGGTGGTCCCGTAAGATTAGTACCATACAGTCTAAGTGTGTAGTAGGCTAAACCATCTAGGTTTGTTTAAGTACACCCCACGATGTTCGCACAATGATGAAATCGCCTAATGACAGACTTCTCAGAACATATCCCCATCATTAAGTTACACATGACTATAGATCTTTTCTAACCTATGTGGCATAATTTTCTTTGCAAAATACAAATTCCTTCCTCTGTACTCATATCCAATTAATAACTAAGTCATACTAATTTTTCCTCCATTTCCTACATATATTCCTTTCTCTCTATTCCTACTGCCACATTTTACTTCAAGCTGTCATCATCTTACAGTTGTAGCACTGTAAGATGCTACTGGAGTAGCCTCCTGCCAATTTATATGACTTTAGTCTCTCCTCCCCTCAATTTTTTCTTCATACAAATCCCAAAATCACTTTTACCCTTATGTCTCTCTCATTCCCACAAGTAAACACTTTAGCCTAGCATTCAAAGTCCTCAATATCTTTTTAACTGAAATCATTAAAATAAACGTATATTTGGGAAGTGAGGTGGTAGACTCTTATACAGTCTCAGATGTAATGGTAAAAAGTCTGAAATTCATCAGATATATACTGAAAAGCCATTTAGTGCAAGTTCCTTGAGGAAATCTTGAAAGACCTTGTCTATGTTGTTCATTGCTAATCTATCACCTGGAAGTGCCTAAAATACAGTAGGTATCAATAAATATCTGTTAATTAAATGAAAGAATAATTTCATAATAACTTTTAATAAATTAATGATCCTAAACCAGAGTACGAATGCTAAGCTGAAAGCAGTGTTCTTTGACGATCAGTCTGGTACTCAGATACATGGAAATTAGTTAGTAATCACTTTAGTAAAAATAGCCAACATTAATCAAGTTTTTAACTAGTCTAAGATTTTTACGTGGATTTAACTCTCATATATCTTAGTGAGGAAGACAGTATTAAAGATAAGGAAACTGGTATACATAAAGGGTTAAGCATTTTGCTCAAGTACATACCACATTTAAGTGGTAGACACAGTATCTGAACCGAGAAAAGCAATGATAAGGGCCTGAGTAGGATACTGGCTACGAGGATAGAAAAAAATAATTTGGAAAAACATTTTAAAAGTAGAGGCTAGAGCAGTAATTACCACTTTACAACATCATTAAGCACTGTATATCTGCTTTCACTAATATATATAACTTTTAAAATGACATATCTTCAATCTGAATACTAAATGGTAAAAAAGCTTAATATCTTATTTTTTAGATAAAATTATGATTAAATTTTAATATTTTCTTCCAACACCCCCAATGGATGGATTAGAAGCTAAATAATAAGGTTATCATCACAGATTTGAATCTACTGTGGACCAAGGTAACTTCTGCTGGGTTCTACAGCTACAGATTGCATTCTAACTATTCACATCACTCAGGAAAGCACTGAGACACAGCGAGGGCTGAGTGACTGAGCAAAACAGCTCATTTCCAATCTAGCTTTGATAATATAACCTACAAATGGTGAACGAGAAGAATCACCTTAGTGGTTAGAGAGCACATTATTAAAATAAACAAATATATTTCAATGTTAGATCTCGCCTGGTTGTCAATCTTCTAGGTTAGTATAAACTACACATTTTCAAATCACTGCACAAAAGAAAGCTGCTGCTGGCTTCTGATATTCACCTTTGTCTTAAGGCAGACTTATGTATAACTTATAAGAGGAGAAATGTCAAAAATACCTAGGTTCTTCTTTTATTCTGTTAAGAATAAAACTTCTCAGTCTTCTGAAACATGAAGTTTACATTCAAAGTAAATTACCAGTACAACAAAAATCCAAGTAAAAAGTTTCTCAACTTACCCTGTCTAGTTCCAGTGTAAACTTCTGGTCCCAAGACTGATTGGAAATGGGTTTCCAGCTAGTTTGACCAACCACAGTATTATCTAGCTTCAAAACTGCACAGACATCATCTGTAATTACAATTTATAAACTTGCTTAAATATTTTAATACCTTTAAAACAGAAGTACCACTGCTTAATAGCAACAAGTCTTATGATCCTTTGAAAATAAAGTTTTTCATAATCAAAACTGAAGCCTTTGAATCTTCAGTGGCTAGTTCTATACAAATATACACTCCTACTAGATGCTCCCAAATTATCCTTTGTGTTTGACAAAATACAAACAGTAACTGCTATCCATTTCATTTATGATAGAATGTAACTGAAAGGATTAACAGGTGACCAGTAGTTGTTTGCCATAATAGATGTGTATATGTATATGTTTGTATATCAATAGAAATCATCCAGTTTTTCTCCCTCTTCATTTGCTATTTATAGAGCTTGTTACCTTAGACGATTCTCTACTTTCACATTTTTCCTAAAGTCTCTCCATATAGCACAGACATACTTACCTTTCTACTCTGTAATAGGTTGAACTGTCACGTGCCTTCCCCCAGTTAAATGTTTATATCATAATTTATAATTACACTTTAGAATGTTTCCAAAGTGCCTCATAAACCTTTTGCATTTCACTCTTACCACCTCCACCCACTCCCTCATTTCAGTTTACTACTGGGATATTAGGCTACTATCCTAGTAAATATGTTTGTTCCAGTCGTTAGCTATCAAAATTTCAATGCTAGTTCAGAAGTGTCACTATACCATTCAAAGAATTAAGATGTGACAAGTCTCAGCCTCTGTATACTTTCAGTTTGGCATAAAGAGTGATGCCCAATATTTCATTTGTCTAAAAGTAGAACTAATGCTATATGTCATTCAGTTTTCTAATATATTTCAATAAAGTAAATCTTGTTGCCCTTTGTTTTCCTGTCATTATAGCTTTTACCATTTTAAAGTTTAATTATGGAAACCATCATTTAAAATTTTTTTGTCCAACTTTGACTCTTCCCATTCTTCTTTGTCCCCATTGCTAAGTCCTTCATATAGGCCCTTTAATTTGTTATATGATTTTTTAAAAATTTGGTTACTGAACTGGACAAGTCATCGGTTTTTAGGAGATTTCGACTGCTTCCACTTTTACTTTTACTCGTCCTGCTCATGAAAGACGATCTGGTTTCACTTGGACTCCAACCAGGTAGTGCAACCGATGTTGCTTTTGACCGTCCAGGGACATTCTCTAGGATATCTTGACAGCCCATGAGACGAACTTCCAAAGTACCTGTTAGCATAAACAAATATCAAGTAAGAATATCAACTCCTAATATATACAACTAGGTTTTGTTACTTATTCAGAAATGGGGCTGGGGGTGGGGGGAGGGAGATCTGCTAAAATAACAAAATCTCTCTCCCAGAGGATCTGTGAGGTAACTGTCATCTTTCCCGTTTTAATTAGAGAAACCTGTTGAAAACTCCTAAGACAACTATAAGAAACTTTATAGAAAGAATAGCACCTTTCAAAAGCTGTCTGTAGGGCATGAAACAAAACACGTTACATAAACTTCCTGTGTATCTGAATACTCATTTCTATAATTACATGGAAGAATTACAGAATTACGTGGAAAGAATATGCTTGACGAGAAACAAAGCTAAATAATATTCTTATTAATTACAGGAATTACAAACAAGGTTATCTGACTATGGGAATAACAGTCGTGTCTAATAGTTATGTAGTGAACATGGAAAAGAATTTTACAGGTTTTTTTGCATAAATAAATGGCTTTCTGTTCATTTGAGATGTAAAACAACATTATCTTTCCATTTTAATAGTTTAATTAGTCAAATAATTATGGGTTGTAATTATCTAAGCATAAAATAATTGTAATTTCCTTAGGTAAATAAATACTAAAGGTGTTCAAATACAAATGAGGAACTGTGAATTAAGCCACCTGGAGAAATGGCTTTGTCATCATTTGGGCTAGACTTAGTGTATTAGAATTTAAAAATGGTGCTTTAGCATCAAAATTTTAGATATTACACATAGCATAACACTTTAGGAACAACATTTCCTGGTAAAACCTGTCCCATTAAACTTAAATAATTAAAACTTAATTTTATTTAAAGTTTTTAATTATTTAAAAGTAAACTGAAGGACTTCAACAAAGTAAAAAAGCCTGGATTTACCCTCAACTCAAAAAACTAAAAAAATCAGACAAAATATATTAAAAAATAGTGTTGAAGACACTGGACACCAGGCAATGAAGAACAGTGATCCCCGAGAGATGAGAAACAAATGAGTTGAGCCCTAAGGTTGCTCCAGCTCATGGCCTTGAGAACATCTAGGACACAGTGCACGGAGGGGCATTCTCAGGGGGAGTTAAGGAGACTGAGTACTGAGACTGAACTGACCAAGGTGACTGGAGTTTACAGGCAGAGTAAAGGAAAGAAAACAGTTGTCCTCAGATGTGCAGAGGGTTTCCCTGACTAAGTATTCAGTCTTGTCCCAGGAGTAGAGAATAATTAGGCTAAACAATGCTCTGGTCCCACATAACAAATCTGAAAAGTCCTACCCAGATGATCAAACTGTTTCCAAGTAACCCAACTGTGACCTAGAACAAAGCTCAACAATATCCAGCACCCAACAAGCTAAAATTCAAAATGTCTGGCATCTAATTAGAGATTACCATTCGTATTTGTTTTCTATTGTTGCATTACAAATTACCACAAACTTGGTAGCTTAAAACAACACCCATTTATTATCTCACAGTTCTGTAGGTCAAAGTCTGGGTAGGCTGGTCTGTATTCTCTGCTAAAGATCTCAAAGGACTGAAATGATGTCTGCCAGGCTGGACTCTTATCTGGAGGCTCTGAAGAAGAATCTGATTCCAAGCTCATTCAGCTTGTTGGCAGAATCCAGTTTCTGCAGCCATAGGACTGAGGCTATTTCCTATTTCCTTGCTGGCTGACAGACAGGGGCTGTTTTCAAGTTCTAGAGTCCACCTGCATTCCTCGTCACATGGTCCCCTCCATCTTCAAGCCAACAATGGCACATAGAATCCTTTCCATGATTCAGATTTCTCTGACTTCCCCTTTTGCCACTGGTTAGAGAAACTTCTCTGCTTTCAAGGAACTCGTGTGATTATACTAGGTCTCCTAGATAATTGCCCTTTACCTTAACTCAAAGTCAAGTGATGAGCAACGTTAATCACATATGTAAAATCCTTTTTGCCACATAACATAATATCACATCACAGTAATGTCCCATCATATTCACAGGGGAAGGTTCCAGTGGTGATTCTTAAAATTCTGCCTATCAGACCAGGCAAGCAAATAAACAGGAAAATAGGACCCATAAAAAAAAAAAAAAAAATCAAACAAAAACCAATTCAAAATTGACATAAATGTTAAGATTAGCAGATAAACACATTCACAGAGTTATTATAACTATAATCCACCTATTCAAAAAGTTGAATAGAGACATGGAAGAAATCAAAAAGACCCCCCAAAATTTCTAGAGATGAAAACTACAATGTCTGAGATTTAAACAAAAATACATTGGATAGGATTGGTGGCAGACTGTGCATTGCAAAAGAAAAGGCTAGTGAGCTTGAAGCTATAGTAATAAAAATGATCAAAATAGGAGACAGAAATGAAAGACTTGGGAGAAAAACAAAGAACAGTGCCTATGTAAACTGTCAGTTCAACTTCAAGTGGCCTAATATATGTGTAATTGAAGTCCCTGATGAAGAGGAGAGATAACAGGGGACAGAAAATATATCTGAAAAAATAATGGCTGAAAAATTTCCAAAATATAAACCCAAGAAGTATCCGAGAAGAACAATGAACACCAAGCAAAAGAAAAATAATTAAATCACACCAAAGCATACTATAATTAAATTTCTCAAAACAAGTGATAAAGAGAAAATATTAAAAGCAGTCAGAGAAAAATGATATTACATTCAAAGATTAGGATGGCAGTGGATTTCTCATTACAAACAATGAAAGCAAGACAGAGAAGCAATACCTTTAAAGTACTGAGGGAAAAAAAGAAACCGTGAACTTAGAATTCTAAACCTACTGAAAATATCTTTCAAAAATGAAGACTTTTCAGATATAACAATGAGTAAAGAATCCATTATCACCTGACTACCAAATCATCTAGCCATGCCATTCCCAGGTTTTTACCCAAGTGAACTGAAATCTATGTTTACACAAAAACCGTACAAGGATGTTATCAGCAGCTATATTTGAAAAAGTATAAAATGGAAACAGCTCATATATCAATCAAAGGTGAATGGAGAAAGAAATGGTATGTCCACACAACTGAATACCCCCAATAATAAATAGAAAGGAACTATTGATATGTGCAACATAGAAGAATATCAAAATAATTATTCAGAGTGAAAAAGAAAACAGTATATATTGTACAATTGCATTTATGTAAAACTCTACAAAATGCAAACTAATTATCTAGTGACAGAAACAGGTCAGTGATCGCCTGGGAACAGTTGTAAGGAGGGAGAATATGAGAAGAGCAGGAAAGAGGGATGACATGAAGGCACATGAGGACACTTTTGGGGATGATGGATGTACTAATTATCTTGATTGTGGTGATGATTTCATGACTTTAAATATATGACAAAACTTCTCAAATTATATACTTTAAATATGTACAGTTTATCGTATGTCAATTACACCTCGATAAAACTGTTGTAATAACTGGATGTTGATGATGATAGCAAACCTATATACATTTAGTAAAAATCATAAAACTGTATACTTAAAACGGATGAATTCTATGGCATGTAAATTGTGTCTCAATAAAGCCCCTAAAGGTAGGGGGGAAGCTTCAATCTTACGTTTGGTTAGGCTATGGAAATCTTACCTAACTGCAAAGTGTTAAGGCAGACTAAGTACAATGGATTTCATTTTAATTTTAGTTCAAAAGAAACAACTTGTGTTTGTGCGTTTTAGTTGTTTTTTTGTTGTTGTTAAACTGGCAAACAGTTCATTTCCACCGTAAATGCTCAGCTGTAAAAGTCATCCTGGGGAAACTGAAAACATCTGGCTACTATTTCAAACCCTGGTACCTTATTAAATATTTTAGTAATTTCAATGTATTAGGAGATGACAATGCTCAACACCTGCTTTCATTTAGGAAAAAAAAATCTGGAGGGATTTAAGATCTTTATTAAGCATCTATAAGTTTCTTTCTTTTATGAGGTGACACAATTGCAATTGCATATAACCATATTAGAAATAGCTTAAAATTACATTTTTTACTTTTACATCTCACAATATGAAATTTTTAAAACAAGCAAATCCGAGAAGCAAATGTTTGTATTCATAAGCAGAAGCTATGAATTCCATTAGAACAAGTAAATGCCTTTTTGTTTTAACTTTCTAGAGGAACTATTTTACATCCGTTTTACTAATTCAGTATTTCATCTTAGAATTGAGCAACATTTTTTAATTCTGAGGAAATTTTCTTTTATAAAAAGTAGTATATATCTCCAAGGTGGATGAAAAAATTCAATTATGCTTTATATCAAAATAGCAACAAATTTGCAAATTTCAGTATTATAATCACACAACCACAAAAGAAACCAGAGTATAAATGAGATAAACCACAAATAATAGCATGCAGTGAAAAACTCAGGACTGTAAATGCTCCTACTATTTATCCATGCTAATCCTTCATCATGTCTAATCCTTTATTAACTCCAATACAATTTCTTTTCCTACTTACTCCACATTTAATGTTTAAGGTCCAGTAGGAACTTAAAGGAATGTTTTTAAAGTCCAAAATGTCTTAAGAATTACAGTCACGTACCACATAACATTTCAGTCAATGATGGACTGCATATATGATGGTGGTCCTATAAGATTAGTACCATACAGCCTGGGCGTGGTAAACTATATCATCTAGGTTTGTGTAAGTACTGTAAGGGAGGAAGAAACTTTCCTCTACCCTTCTAGGTTCTTCTGGCTGGTCTAAGCATTAAATTGACATGACACAGATCAACAGAAGAAAACAAACAAAAGTTTACTAACACATACACATGGGAGAAAGCCAGGAAAACCCAGTAACTTGCCAAAATGGCTGAAACCCTCACTTTAAATACCATCCTCAGCTAAAGACAAAAGATGTTGGGGGTGGGGAGAGTCAGAGACTTCAAAGGAAAGGAAGGCAATTCACGGGTAAGTGAAAAGGAGCAAATGTTTGGAAAACAAGTGTTTGGCCACACAGAAACAGAACACAGAGGGAGTGCAACAAATAGGCTTTTCTAGGTTCCTCCCTGTCTACCATGTAGTTCATGTTATGCTAAGGTGATAGCTCATTTCCAGATCAATGATACCTAAAGCTACTAGAATGTGATAGTATGCTATGCAATTCTGAAGAACACTTTCTTATCTTCAAAATATTGAATAACATTATTTTTAAGATAAAGTCCTTGTTGATATTCATATTGATAAGATAATTTAAGGATTTCTAGGGGTGAGGGAAGTCTCTGTAACAAGAATATGTCATATCCACACAGGTCATAAACTGTTAGAATCAACTTTATCTGAAGTCTAGAAAATGGTGAAAGGTTTACTGCAATCAAGCAAATGCTTAATCAAAAAAGGCAACGAGTATCCAGTAGGAAGAGCTCTGTGGTATTTTAACTTACCTTTGCCTCTCCCTGACCCCTCCAAAGGCCTGGTGATGGTCTTGAAGATAGCAGCCTGCATTCCTGGTATAGGTTCCTGGTGCCAGAGGGAGCAGAGAATGCCTCATTCTCAAAGAACTGTGGTTGCCTGCTTTGATCTCTCTGAGGGTTCCCTAAAGAACTAACACAGAGGGCTTGCTTTTTTTCACCTAACTATGAAATCTCTCAGGGCAGAGAAATAGCTAAGTGGAGCACCTTTAAAGGCAAATGAACCAGCCACTGCATCCTGGAGCAAAGGATATCAGCTGGGACAGATAACAGACATCCCAAAGAGTCTTGGAGGAAAAGCTAGAGTGTGAGATATTTTGGGGAATAAAGGCTTGGCAATGCTTTCACATATTACTGGGAACCTAGAAAGCTAGGTGCAAGCAGGAGATGTCCTCAAAAGATACGTGAGAAGGCCCTAAACTCTCACATCTGGCTGATCTTCAAGCTCTGTGTAAGTGAAGGTAGTGTTGTAAAATGCCTGGGTGAATGTTGAAGGTACGTCCTAGCATACAAACACTGAGCCCAGCTGCAAAGACAGGGCAAAAACATCTTTGTTTGCCTGCAGGCATTAAAATAAATGCCTGCCAAAACACTTGATGACTACTAATTCAAGTACTAGACTTCACATGACAAAGAACAGTCTTACAAATAGTTTATAAAAGTCACTAAACACACACCCTATATCAAATAACAATAAGAAATTCTACGGATGGGAAGTATCTTCCAGAATTACACATTATAATATTAACAATATCTAGTTTTCAATAAAAAATTATGAGGCAAGCACAGAAATAAGAGAATATGGCTGCTTCACAAGAAAAGCAAAAATTAACTGAAACTGTCCTTTATGAAGCCAAAACATTGGATTTACGAGACAAAGACTTTATATCAACTATCTTAGATATGGTCAAAGACCTAAAAGAAACCAAAAGGGAAAAACAAGAATGGTGTTTCAACAAATAGACAATATTAACAAAGATATAGATTTATAAACAACCAAATAGAAATCCTAGAGCTGAAAAGTACAATAACTGAAATTTTAAAAATTTACTAGGGAGATTCAACAGCAGATTTGAGCAGGCAGAAGAACCAGCAAACTAGAAGAAAGGTTGATTGAAAGCATCCAGTATTAGGAGCAGAAAGGAAAAAACAAATTAAGAAAAATGAAGGTAATTCTACATTATTGAAGCAGCTGTGGAATGAGGAACATTACATAAGGAGAAACATTAATAAGAATTACAGCTTACTTCTCATAACAGAAAAACAGAAGCCAGAAGACAACGAAATCACATTTTTAAAGAGCTGAAAGAAAAGAAAATAGAGATTTCTACATCCACTAACAATATTCTTAAAAAATGAAGTCAAACATACAGAAAAGAAGTCAAAGAATTAGACACCAGCACATCTTCACTAGAATAAACGCTAAAAGAAATTTTAGAGGCTAAAGAAGAATTATAATAGAGAAAATCTCAAGTACAAGAAGAAATGAAGAACAAGAGAAAGAATAAATGGGTCATTGAAGATAAAAGACAATGTTTCGTTCTGTTTTCTGAAAGAAATACTCTGTAAAAAAGTGAACTACATCCGCAAAGTTCTTAGCTCCTGAAAGTAAAAACAATACTCACAGATGTAAATTTTTAAGGCATATGTAGAAGTAAAATATATCACAAGAATACAAAAGGGTGGAATGGAAGGATTTGCAAATATTTCTTCATAAAATTCTTAAAATGATTTGGAGGTAAGGATTTGATGCTGTGATCACAGACATAGTAAGTTCAATATGCAGACTTGAATCTCTAAAGCAAGCAGTAAAAACACACACACAAAGGCATATCTAAAAGGATGTTCTGGGAGATGAAATGGAGTAATAGAAGTATTTATTTCAACAACAACTACAAAGAGCAGGAAAGGATGAACACAGAAAAAAGAGCAAATGCTATTCACGCACCAAGATTGTAGAGTGAAATATGTATCAAAAATAATATTAAAATGAAGGTTTACAAAGGGTAAATGGAAACTTTTAGGGGTTGATATTTCAAAAGTTACCAAATTGTATGCAAATATGTGCAGGTTATGTATATAAATAAAGCTGTTTTTAAAAAAAGAGAAAAAGATAGTAGACTAATAGCTTCTACTCAAGCACCAAGATTGCAGAGTGAAATATATATCAAAAATAATACTAAAATGAAGATTTATAAAAAGTAAATGGAGACTTTTAGGGGTTGATATTTCAAAAGTTATCAAATTGTACACATCAAATATGTGCATTTTATGTATATAAATAAAACTTTAAAAAAAGAAAAAATATAGTAGACTAATAGCTTCAATTAGATTTTCAGGATAGATAAAAAGAAAAGTCACCTATATGATGTAAATAAAATATTTCACTTTTTTTTTTAAAGATTTTTTAATTTTTTTCCTTTTTCTCCCCAAAGCCCCCCAGTACATAGTTGTATATTCTTCTTTGTGGGTCCTTCTAGTTGTGGCACGTGGGACGCTGCCTCAGCGTGGTTTGATGAGCAGTCCCATGTCTGCACCCAGGATTGGAACCAACGAAACACTGGTCCGCCTGCAGCGGAGCACGCGAACTTAACCACTCGGCCATGGGGCCAGCCCCAAATATTTCACTTTAAATAAAAAAACCAAACAGAGTTGAAAATGAAAGGATAGAAAAAATTCATTCAGTCACTTTAGGCATGAGAAGGATGGTATGGTTATACTAATATCAGATAAAGTAAACTGCAAGTCAAAGAGTATTTTCAGAGATAAAAGAAAATATTTATCATATTTTATCATATGATAAGAGTAAATTATCAATAAGACATAAGAACACTAAATGTGTATGTTCCCAATTAAAAACAAAATTACTTCTAAAAGTGCTGTTTTTCACAGAAGGCAAAACATAATGAAATTAAAGATGGTTTGCAAGTGACATAACCAATTTGATGCCTGGCTTGATTACCCTAGGGGCCTTTCTGAGACCTTCTCTTTGAGCTCTACTAAAGCCAGGTTTCTGGGAGAGATTTTGGTCATTCAAACCAGAGAGGCATAATTCATATTTCTGAACAGAGCTCGTGGGAGCTTGCTGCTGGGAAGACTCTCTGACTCCTGATGTTTGCCTCATACTTGTAATTTCTGATATCCATAAAAGCTGATGCTTGTTTTTGTGTTTACATCTGTGTCTCTGGGCCCCCAAAACATCTGCATACCAATAAACTGTTGTTGTTCTAAAAAAAAAAGTGAAAAGAGACTAAGTGATTTCTGGGATACCATCAAGAAGACAAACATACACTTATGGGAGTCTCAAAAGGAGAAAAAGTTGTAGAAAAAATACATGAAGAAATAATGGCTGAAAACTCCCTAAATTTGATGCAAGACTTGAATCTACACATCAAAAAGCTCAAAGAATCCAATTAGGATAAATTCAAAAGAGATTACCATTCTGACACACACTGTAATCAAACTGTGAAAAAACCAAAGACAAAGAGAAATCTAGAACCCAACAAGACAGAAGCAACTCATCACTTACAGGATTCCTCAATTTTTCATCAGAAAGTATAAAGGCCAGGAGGAACTGGATTAACATTTTTAAAGTGCTGAAAGAAAAAAACTTGTCAACCAAGGATTGTATATATGGCAAAACTATCCTTCAAAAATGGAGAAAATAAGAGATTCCCAGATAAATAAAACTGACGGGTTTGTCACTAGTAGACCTTCCCAGAAGAAATACTCTAAAAGAAGTCATTCAGATCGAAATGAAAGGTCACTAGACAGTAACTCAAAATCACAGAGAAAAATAACACCAGTAAAACTAACTACACAGGTAAATGTAAAAGTCAATATTACAGTATTTTTGGTTTGTAAGTATTTCCTTTATGACTTAAAAGACAAATACATAAGACAATAATTATGATCTATGCTAATGAGCACACAACATATAAAGACATAGCTCTGACAACAACAATAGAAAGACAGATGGGGAGGCAGAGCTGTATAGGAGCAGAGTTTTTGCAGGCTATTGAAGATAAGTTGGTATCAATTCAAACAACACTGTTACAAATTTAGAATGTTAATTGTAATTACCTGTGTAATCACTAAGAAAATAACTTAAAAACATACAGAAAGGGAAACAAGGAGGGAATCAAAAACGTAAAGTAGAAAAATTCAAACACAACAGAAAGTAGTATCAGAAGAATTCAGAGAAAAAAAGATTGACTTGCAGAAAAATAGCAAAATGGCAGAAGTAAGCCCTTTTGTTGTATAATAAAGAATTTGGCTGGTTTTTGTCCCTGGTTCCTGGGAGGGAGGCTTTAAACCCTTGTAATTTCCCCAGTGATAGCAGTGTCTTTGTTATTCATGGTGGGACCCTCAGACCACACGTGAGTTATGCTAACAAAGTGACTCATAGTGGGTACCTAGATAGTTTCAAAATAGGGGCTGGCTATGCCAGAAAGACCAATCATAGGATTAGAGGGCTGGTGCCTTGAGCCACATAGTATCAGCCTGACCTTCAGAGAGGGGCCGGAAGGCTGGAGATTGAAATCAAGTAGCCAATGACTTAATGAATCGCTCCTATGTAATGAAGCAGTAGTAAAAACTCTGAATACTCACAGCTAAATTGAGATTCCTGGTTGGAAACAGAAATGGATGTGCTGAGAGTGTGATGCATGCTGAGGACAAGGAAGCTTCACATTTGGGACCCTTCCAAATCTCTCCCTATGTGTCTTTCTTTTGATTGGTCCTAATTTGCATCCTGTGTAACAAAACTGTAAATGTGAATGTAGAGCTTTCCTGAGTTCCGTGAGTTGTTCTAAAGAATTATTGAGCCTGAGGTGGTAGTGGGAATCCATGAATTTGCAGTCAGTAGGTTAGAAGTATGGGTTATTGGGGAAACTCTAAGCTTGCAGTTTATGTCTAAAATGAGGGCAGTGTTGGGGGAGACTGTGCCATTAACCTATGAAGTTCGACCGAACTCTAGGTAGTCAGCATCAGATCTGCATTGCACCTATCCGTAATTACCTTAAACATATATAGATTAAACTGTTAAGTGAAAGGCAGAGACTGGCAGAACGGATTAAAAAACAAACAAACAAACATGATCCGATTATATGCTGCCTAAAAAGGACTCATTTTAGATTCAAAGACACAAACCGACTGAAAGTGAAAGGACAGAAAAAGATATCAATGCAAATAGTAACCAAAACAGAGCTGAGGTGGCTATACTAACATCAGACAAAACAGACTTTAAATGCAAAACTGTCACAGGAGACAAGGACATTTTATTTCGATAAAAGAGTCAATCAATCAAGAAGATGTAAAAATTATAAACATATACACACTTGACAACAGAGCCCGAAAACATATGAAGCAAAAATTTATGTAATTGAAAAGAGAAATAGGCAAATCTACAAAGATAGTTGGAAACTTCACTACCCCACTTTCATTAATGGATCTAATAGGATGGCAATAATCCAAAAAATGGCAAATAACAAGTGTTAGTGAGGATATGGAGAAATTGGAACCCTCACACGTTGCTGTTGGGAATGTAAAACGAAGCAGCCACTGTGGAAAACAGTTTGATGGTTCCTCAAAAATTTAAACATAAAATTACCAAATGATCTAGTAATGGTACTTCGAGGTATAGACTCAAAATAATGAAAACAGGTGTTCAAACAAAAACCTGCAGACAAACGTTCATAGCAACACCATTCACCAGAGTCAAACGGTGGAAACAACCCAAATGACCATCAATACATGAATGGGATAAACTAAATCTGGTATATACCATACAATGGACTAAAAGCCATAAAAAGGAATGAAGTATTGATACATGCCACAAGAATGAACTTTGAAAACAGTATGATAAATGAAATAAGCCAGATACAGAAGGCCACAAATTAAATATTTCTCTTGTTGAACTGAAAAACAAATGGAGACCAGCCTTGAAAATTCTCTGAGCAGATGAAACCAGTTTAGTCATAGAAGCAAAGCTTAATTTATCATATTTTACAAGACTAACTTGACCTGGGTCATTTCTTATGTCTCTGGAAATCACAAGCAAAATTTCAACTGTTTCCCAAGGTTGATATGAGGTAACCACTGACCAATTCCCTACCATTTAAGAAAATTCTATTATAACCAATCACTGTGAAGAATAAACAGTAACTGCTTTCTCATTATACAAGCTGTTTTCTAACAATATACCCCTGAGCCACATTCCATCTTTTGGTTTGAAGGCTACCAGTTTGCAAACTGTCATAAACCTTTACTAATTACTACTTCAGTGATTCACCTGTTTTACTTCTATTATTTCTGAACTTTAGACACCATTTATAGGTAATATCTAGAACAGACAAAGCTATAGAGACAAAAGCTAATAGTGATTGCCAAGGGCTGAGGGGAAGGGGGAATGGAGAGTGACTACCTCATGGGTATAAGGTTTCCTTTCGGGATGAGGAAAATACTCTGGAACTAGATAGTGGTGATAGTTACACAACATCGTGAATATACTAAATGCCTCTCTGAATGTAAATTTTAAAATGGTTAAAATAAATTTTATGTGTATCTTACCCCTATATTTTAAAAATCTGTGCACAGTTTTTTATTTTTTTATTAAACCAGGACCAGTAAAGAAAAAACGCACCCAAAAAATCAGGAGATATGTGCTACATACCTGTTAGTGCTGCTGGTTTGGATAGCGTACTATATTGGTTTTGTGTTGATATCATACTTTGACGTGGACTTAGTGTTGGTGATGCAACAAGTGAAAGCTCCTCAATAATAATACTGCTTTTGGGATGATTCTTGGGAAGTTCATTTAATCTTTGCTCTAACGAATACTTTAAAAGGTCCAACTTCTGACTCGATTCATTAAATCTTGCTTGAGCCTTGAATAGGGAAAAGACAATTACTGTCATTTAAATAATTACATTCTTTGAATAATGTATTTAATAAGTTAAAATTTTTATTGAAAATTACTTCTGAAAGTGCTTTTCTGTCTGTTACTTTTCCTGAGCCAAGTAATTTCATTACATTCTTTGCACCTTCTGCTACTGCAAACTCTATCCTAAAATGATGCCTTAATTCTTCCATCCGAAGTTCAAGAGGACTTATGACAGGTTTTGCTAGAAAGGGGAAAAAAACAAAACTTAGTTGAATCATTTATTTGACTTTCTAATATGTAGTCATTAAAAGTCAAGAAAAAGAAATGAATTCTTACAACATTAAATGTTAGTCCTTAAGTCAATAAACACTGAAGTAATATTTAATAGATAGAATGTTGAAATACAGAGCCTCCCGTTTTAGCCATCAGAATTCAAAGACAAAAACTCAAGATAAAAAAAAAGTCTCCTGCTCCTCAATTCTGAACCACTGTTTCTTTCCTAAATAAAATTTATTTAGCACTGTACGCCCATAATATTAAGAAGGACAATTTATCTCTATTCCATCACCATTATCAAAAGCCAATTCATTGGTCTGGACTGCCTGAAGAATCTGCATTCGTATCACTTCTATTTTTGTCTTGCTGTCCTGGAGCAGTTGCTGAGCTGTGCCATGGAGTTTCCGATCCTATTAAAAGTAAGTTTTGAGAAGGTAAGCAGATAAAGAGACAAAACATTTTCATAGCTTCTAAATAAGATCAAATGATTATCAGCAAGTGAAAAACAAGAGTTAAAAGAACACTGTGAGCAATATAATATATATGCTAGTAGATATATTTTAAAAAGCCATCAAACTGACAGAGCAATAAATGAGAAAAACATTAGTTAAGACAATTTGAGAGGAAGCATGTGAATCTTATCACTGTTTAAAAGAAATCCAAATTTACATTTATAATTTTCTCTTTCTTTGCTTTACACAAAACATAAACAATTTTCCTGTACCATCGTCAATAACTCTCATATTCAGAAGCACTGTATGTGATGGGTAACTCAGTAACTAAGACTAAAAACTTTAGAAAATCTCTTCCTCTCCCATTACAATACAGTTAAATTTTCATGGAGCTTCACATATGTAGGCAAATTTTTAAAACAGTTGATCATAGACAGTATTTGTGTTCCCTTAAATTCTGATACAGGAAACAGCATTTGTCAACACTGGTGACAACGAGAAAGGTCATTAGAAACTCTTAAGTGTCAAAAAATAAGACCTTCTCAATAAAGTTAGGGAGGAAGTTATAGTGAATAAACTTGTCATCTCTTAAGACTTCAAGAAAGGTCCTGAACTAAGTGAAATAATGTTACTGTCGTACTTCAGTTTAGTTCCAGTAACAGTGTCTCTTACTGACAGAGAGTCAGAAAAAACTTACCATTTTAGGAATTGTGGTAGGCAAAATAATGACCCACACAAAGATGTCCATATTCTAATCCCTGGAACTTTATGAATATGATACCTTATATGGCAAAGGGGAATTAAGATAACAGATGCAATTAAGGTTGTTAATCATCCAACCTTAAAATACAGAGGTTATCCTGGGTTATCCAGATGGGCCCGATGTAACAAGGGTCCTTAAATGTGGAAGAGGAAGGTAGAAGAGGAGGTCAGAATGATGTGTGAAGAGTTGAGCCTGCTATTGTTGGCTTCAGAGATAGACAAAGAAGGCCATGAGGCAAGGAATGTGGGCAGCTTCTAGAAGCTGGAAATAACAAGGAAACACATTCTCCCTTACATCCTCCAGAAGAGAAAGCAGCTTTCCAGAAGAGAACTTAGCTCGGTGAGATCTACTTCAGACTTCTCAATTACAAAATTGCAATACAATAAATTTGTGTTGTTTTAAGCCACCAAATTTGTGATAAATTTGTTACAGCAGCCATACAAAACTAATACAGGCATACTTCATTTCTATGGCGCTTCAAAGACATTGCATTTTTTTACAAGTCCCTCCACTAGCAAAAAGATTATGACTTGCTGAAGTCTCAGATGATGGTTAGCATTTTTTAGCAATAAAATATTTTTTAATTAAGGTATGCATATTGTCCTTTTAGACATAATGCTACTGCACACTTAAGAGACTACAGTATAGCATAAACATAACTTTCCTATGCACTGGGAAGCCAAAAAATCCATGTGACTCACTTAACTTTGATATTTGCTTTATTGTGGTGATCTGGACCCGAACCTGCAATACCTCTGAGGTATAGCTGTACGGGAATTTTTTCAAAAGTTTGATAAGAGACAAGTAACAGAAGTTAATGCCATCTCCTTCTTAGACAGTTATATTAGTTGTCAAAGTCTAGCAGGCTTCAATCCACAAAAAACAGAAATGATGAAACTAAGCATCAAGTTAAGAAGCACTTACAAGAAAGGCCAATTGTATTTTATTGGCATATTATTTAACCATTTCTAATTTTATCACTAAGGCAGTCAGTATTAATTCGGAAATAAAATAGCATACAATCAACTTATATTCTCCAAAAGACTCAAGACTAGAAGCAAAGAGACAAGCATTGGGTGTGCAGCACCATTTCAATAAATCATGTACAAACACAGAGTATACTATAACACTGAATAAAGGGGAAGATGGAGATATACGTGGTGGGAGAGACTATTACTATTGTGTAAGGAAAAAAGGAAAATGAGCTAAAATATGTTATGTTAAACATCAAATTAGGTTGATATGCAGCAGAGAAAAAAGCAATTAGCAAATTTACGAACTTTTCTTCCATTTCTTTCCTCCTCCCAAAGTCAGTCATTTAAGAAAGAGCTTCTAGTCAGATTTCGTTCTTTATTAAAGTATTTAGGTTTCATGAAGGAGCTGGGCTCAAAGAGTTTACTAAGTCCCTTAAATATTAATTTATACCATGAAGTACACACACAGACACACAATTTTTGTTAAATATGCTTTACCATTAAGGATATTAGCTTGAATTTGGTGTTTGTCATGACTTATTATATATGCTTTTATGAATACATCTATTCACTTTCCAAAGTTAAAATGAAAATACTTTACTCTTACTTTAATTCCTCCTCCTATCTAGTATTAGGAACATCAGACAAACTGAAGATTTGAAATAACTTTTCTATTTGAGACCAGATCAGAGTAAGAGGAAAATTTAGTATTGCAAAGCTCCTAATTTAATGGGACAACTATGTTTTGCAATGAGATAGACTTGGGTCCAAATCTTATTATACATAATCTTGGGTTAGTTACCTATCTTCTGCAAGCTTTAGGTTTCTTGAAGAAATTATGTAAATGAAGATATCACTCTCTAAAATATATAGCTTTTGCAAGTATTAGATAAAACTAAAATTATATTACCTAGCATATGATTGGCATTAAAATGCTCTCTTCTAGAGTAACAAAAATAATGACTAATTGTCTTATTTCAATGAAGTTCTGATGTAAAAGTATAAATATTAAGTAAACTATTTACATAATACTATGCTTTTCAGTTAAGCTACTCTACTATTCTACCAATATGTGAAAGGACAGTAGCACAGCCATTACTTCTTTGGAAATACTCCTTTCTTAACTATTTCAATTCAACATGCAAGGAAGAGCATTTGTATTTCATTATAAAAGCAAGTGAATCTTCCCATATAGATTTCTGGAATATCTGCACAGATGTCAAAGTGTGATGAAGGCTTTTAAAATTAATATTGGATATTACCTGTCACAGGCAGTTTACAGCTACTACATGTCAGTCTTGTTTTCCAGCATTCAGTGAATTTTTGTCAGTTTTATGCTTTCAAGCATTCAAGAGATTTTTTACTGAGCATCTAAAGTATTTGAGGCAAGAGAGAAGGTAGGCCCAAAGTATATGAACTGCTTTATGTACTAGAGAAATACTGGCTTTTATATTAAGCCTTTGGGAAGACTTTTACATGTATATTAGGTTGAACTATATGAAAATATCAATATCTGATTTTGAACTAAAAAACAGCAATTTCATATGGTCCAACCTAAGACTAGTTAAAAGTAGCTGACTATTAGTAATTAGCATTTTATAATGCCTGATATTTATATTTCAAATGTACATTTTTACAATTATAAATAAAAATAAATTGTATATTTTCAAACTATATAATATTTTTTATCTTATAAAAAATAACTTTATTTTGCAAGTCATAGTGGGATATTATAACAAACGACATCACACACACAGCTTTCTTTTTCCATCACACAGTTATGGTTTACTTTGCATGTGTTAAACATTGTCATAACGAGTGAAAATACAAAGATTAATCAGTTAGGATGTTACCCTTTAATCTTACAGTTTGAAGAGATACTGATAATTATTATATGTATCAGAATGTTAAAAGCAACCAAATAAAAATTTAAAAGAAGATGGGATCAATTTTGGCTGAGGGAATACAGAAAGGTATTGTGGGCTGTTGATATACATAAGGTTGGAATATGTTAAGATGGGAAGATTAGGGAGAAGGAGACCTGGATAGATGGTCAGGTATTTTCAAACGAGGAGAAAGTATGAAAAGACTTGGGAGTATTTAAAAAAGGGAAAAAAAGTGCTAAAGGCTAGAAGAACCCCAAATTTTAATAAACAGCTTGGTTTGTCATCTGAATATACGAACAGGAAACATCTCTTCAACATGTCTTATCAAGCCCTCAGAGATTATTCTGAAAACCAATGGTAATACTTAGAGCCATGAAATTTACATTCTAATGTTGGTAATAAAGAAATTGATTGTATAAATCATAATTTCAGGTGGTGGTAATGCAGGGAAAGGGATAAGTAGAGACAGGGGTTGCTATTTTACATAGGATAGTAGTGAAGAGGTTGCTGAAGCGGTAGGATCTGAGAAGAGACTGTAATGAAGTGAGGGGGAAAGCTATGAAATTACTTGAGGGAACAGACATCTAGGGCAGAAACACAGTAAATGCAAAGGCCCTAAGATAAGAGAGTGGTTGGTATGTTCAAGGCCTAGGAAAGAAGCCAACACAGCTAGAGTGTAACGAGAAAGAACGAAAGTGTTTTAGAAGATAAGATCAGAAGGCAGCCCAGAGTAAATAATGTATGAACTTGTAGAGTCATACTAAGGACTCCGGATTTTGTTCTAAGTATGCCAGAAAGCCACTGAAGGGTTTGGAACAAGAGTGTGAAAATATCTGACCCACCTTTTAAAATAACAACTCTGGCTATAACACATACTGGGGTAATAATTTTATCATACAGAATCCAATAACCAGAGTTCTGAAGATAACTGTTTACTACCAAACTGAATTAATCATCCTTATTCCTAAAATTGCTCCCTATCACTGTGAAGGGCACCACCATTCACCAGTCTGTCCACACAACCAATCTAAGAATCATCTTCGACCCTGCCTTCTTCCTCATATCCAGACACCACATATTCATTCTACCTAAATAGCTTGACTCTGTCTTCTTTGCTTTCATTGCTGTTACAAGAGGAATGAAGTGTGTTTAACCTGGACTACTACAAAAGCGTACTTAAACTTGTTGCTTGTAGACTCTCTAATTAATTCTTCAAGTCTGAGGAAGATATATGTGAACTTTCTAAACTTTAAATCTCATCGTGTATTTTCTCTAACTGTCTTTCAGTAGCTTCATATATATCTTATAAGAGAATCTCAACTGCTTTATTTTGTCCAAAGTACTCTATAATCTGGTTTGTCTTTCAATTATGCTACACCACTTAATATACCTTATTCACTTAAAGCTCTAACGGTGGGGAATGGAAAAAAAGTCCTGTTGGAATCACCTGGAGGACTTTAATAAATAAAATGTGCCTTTCTGGAGATTCAGATTTGTTCCCCCTTTTATTGGACATGAATACTACAGTTGATGATTCTTACTATTAGAAGTGCATTCTACCTACCCTCGGAGATGCTGCATAAGAAATAAGTTGAGAGCTTCTACTATAGCCATATGAAAGCACTTTCAGTTCTTAGAACAAGCCACATGCTGTTCCACAGTTGCCTACCTTGTACCTATTGGGTTTACCCATATCACCATCCCTAGAAAAGTAATTCCTTCTTGAACTCCAAGCCATCTTTCAAATCTTACACTAAGACTTTAATGATTTCTTCTAGCAGTTAAGTGATTCTTCCCCACCGTCCTTCTAAAGTAACTTGAACATACCACTATTATATATTGTATTTATTTACAAGTGACATCTTTTTAGATAGTGGACCTCTTAAAAACAGGATATTATCTGTTGAGTACCTACTGTGCATAAGGCACTATCTTTAGTATATTCATACTTCAGAGCCTAGCATAACAGCTATTAAACTGTTAAGTTCTTAATGAATACATTAATTAATATCCCACCTAACTTCAATTTACAATTTTACATAATCTCATAAAGATATATTTTGACCCTTTGCGAGGTTTAAAGATGAGAAACGAAAACAGTTAAAATCAAATCCAGACAGAAATAACTGTCAGGCCTATCTCAGAGATTACAGCAGCTCTTGGTATGCTCTGGACCTCCACCTGACCCCTTCTCAAATTAATGAATCTCCTAATTAAAAACAAAAGGCCAGTGGAAAATTATCTATTTCTTTTATCAGGCTGCTCACAGCCCTGTTCATTTTGAACCTGTGGTTATCATAAGTTATCTGTTTTACTTTTAGTATGGCCATAACACTGTTCAATTTTTTTAGGGGGGGTGGTGTTTACAGACCATTTTGAGAATACAGTGAAACCTATGGCCCACTCATTCATCCACCTACGAACATAAAGACTCACTTTTCCTATAACTTCAAAGTGTTCATGAACCTCTCAATCTAATACATTAACCCTAGATTAAAACACTTTACTCCAGAGGGTGGTAACTGGCCTAATTTAATTTGAAAACATTCAGCATAATATGGTGCATTCAGAGTTTCAAGAATACAGTATTTGCCTTAAAAAAATATCCAAAATAGGGGCCGGCCCAGTGGAGTAGTGCTTAAGTTTGCACACTCCACTTCAGTGGCCCAGGGTTCACGGGTTTGGATCCTGGGCACAGACCTACGCACTGCTCATCAAGCCATGCTGTGGTGGCATCCCAGATACAAAATAGAGGAAGACTGGCACAGACGTTAGCTCAGCGACAATCTTCCTCAAGCAAAAAGAGGAAGACTGGCAACAAATGATGGTTCAGGGCCAATCTTCCTCACCAAAAAAAAAAAAAAAAAGTCCAAAATAATATTTGATAAAAATGAAAAATCTCTAAAACTAAAGGTCAATAATAAAAATAATAACAAAAACCCCCAGATCTACCAACCTCATAATAAATGTTCAAAGTTAGTGAAATAATATGCTATCAAGTATCATAAAATATAAGTAATGTTTCAAGTAGAAACAAATCAATTTCTCTAAAAATAAAAAAATTCTTTTGAAAGATGGCATACAATCTAATTTTCATAATTATGCTTAAAAAACCTTATTTATAACATATACACTTTTCTCTCTTTTCAGTATCTTCCCAAATTTCATCTAGATGAGTAGGTAGGGTGCATGGCTCCAAGCAAAGATTCCTCTTTGCCCCCGAATTCAAATTCTTAAACTGACAAAAAAATACCTAATAACTTTCATTCTGAAATTACTTAAGATATATCTATTAAAATATGGAAGAAACACTGACGTGCAGAGGTAAGAATATTTAAAATAAATGAGAGTAGAAAGGTGGATTTTATAATAAATTCACCTTTCTAAGACTTTTCGGAAATTATAAAACTATATAGAACCTTAGATTGGAAAGAACCTTCATGATAATATGGTTCAGTGATTCCCAACATTTTCTTTTCCACATTATACCTCAGAACAAGGACACATTCCCATTAGCAACAATTGCTCCCCATAACTCCGATTTTCAATTAGGAGTTATATGTCCATATCAGATTCCCCAAGAACACAAAGGTCTAGCCCAAACAATCACTAATCACAAAAACTTTTTGTTTTTAGAATAATTTTAGACTTACAGAAAAGTTGCAAATGTGTAGAGTTCCTGGGTAGCCTTTATTCATACAGCCAAATTTTTTATCGATTGGTTTGGGTAGGAATCAGCAATTTTTAAAACAGTATTTTAAAAGCCATTTGTTTCCAACATGCTTTATAGTCGATACTTTCAAAGTTGGAGGCCAAAATGGTCGCAGAAATAATAATACAGTGTTTAAACAGCAAAATCACCAACAGCACAAAAATGCGAAAAAAGTGTGGTATTAAAGAGACTATGAAAAGGATACTTGTTTACAGTATAAGAGCTTGAACAAGAAGGCAGAGCGTCACCTTGTTTGACCCCAGCTGTAAATATGCACATGAGATGACTCAAATTTTTTACCCCTTTGTGAGAATGTCCACAAATGACTGTGAAAGTGTCATGAGTACTGACATTGGAGTCACATATAAGTTTTATCAGGTAGGCAAATTCACACATACGAAGTCTGTGAATAATGAGAATTAACTGTATATGCTTACATTTATTTACTGTACTTACCTTTGAAGATCCATTTGAATACATCTGTATCATGTTTTCTGCACCTTGTTTTACTTTAAGTTCTATATCCAATTGTTTCTGTAAGGCCATCAATCTATTATTGCTAGTGGAACAACGAGGGTCACTACTGGGAGTATCTGGAGTCCTTGGGCAATCTGTGAATTAAATATATGTTAAAATTTCTTACAAGGATCAATTCCTGCTTAGAATTGGAAGTTAACATTTTCAAAGAATAAGGAATTATAAGGTTTCAGATGAGCTTGAAGTCATCTAAATGCAATCTCCTTATGCTTACAGATAATACAAGAATTCAAGCCAAGAAAATACTCAAGTAGAGTTGCAGGACCATCTGCCAGGGATACTGCAAAAGTGATTAAATTGAGTCTGAAGCTTTATTAGATCACTGTCCAATGCTTTTCTAACACTATTATTTCCAAACCAAATCAAATCAACTTTATTAGTCTATTCAACAATTAAACTAAATTCCCTACTACTACTTGATTGGTTAGAGAACAAAGCATATTCAAACATTATACAAATTCCACTAAAGTAATTCTCTGTAAAGAGAACTAAGGGTGCTTCAAATACAATGCTAGCATTAACTAGTAATAGCCTAAGCATACGCATAAAAGCCTTCACATTTTGTTTTCTACTATGAGGATGTTCAGTCACAATGGAAAATATTTCAAGGATATTGATTGATTGATATCACATTGATGGTATGGGGTGTAGGAAGACCAAAAACTCAAGTCCATGGTTTCTCATAAAACATACTGTGGTGCTTCTATTTTAAAACAAAAACAGAAACAAAGACTTCAAGTGGAACATGCTAATTCTTCCAGGTATTCCATTATTGTTGAAACACTTCTAATAATTCTACCACATAACCAAAATTCTTCATATTAAAGCTCATTATTTTGTGTTTTAGCCACACTAGGTCCCTTGCTTATACGAAAAAAAAAAAAAGCTAGGGGGCGAGCCTGGTGGCATAGCGATTAAGTTCACACATTCTGCTTTGGCAGCCCAGGGTTTGCTGGTTTAGATCCCAGGTGCAGACCTACACACTGCTCATCAAGCCATGCTATGGCAGCATCCCACATACAAAATAGAGGAAGACTGGCAACAGATGTTAGCTCGGGGCCAATCTTCCTCACCAAAAAAAAAAAGAAAGAAAGAAAGAAAGAAAAGCTAGAAGACTAGAGTACTAAACCTGGTTTAGTTACAGGTAACTTGGCAATCACTGGAAAACTGCCTAAACTGCAAGTTACTTAACCTTTGTGTTTCAGAGTTCCTTCCCCTCTTCCACAATAAAAGATGGTGTGACTGATTTTAATGCCTATGTTTCATGTTTGGTTTTATACTCCTTTAAAAACATTCACTAGTTCAAAAACATTTAACATAATTTGTTAATTAACTTACAAAAATACAGATGTTATGCTACATACTCACGTAAAATAATACTATTTTATCATTTATATACTACTTTACAAAGCATAAGTCCTGATCAAAGTGCTTTTATAAACTCACTAATTCTCATAACCACCCTATAACAAATGTTACACCCATATTACAGAAAACTAGGGTACAGAAAAGTTAAGAAACTTGCTCAAGATCATACAGAGAGTTAAGTCATTTCTGTGTCAAAGTCTATCTTAATTGCTGTGCTATGCTGCCTTGTAAACAACTATACTAGATCCTGTGTATGTGTGCATACTTACATATATAACAGTATAATTATATATACACACACGTAAATATGTGTATGTATGCATATTAATCCTTAAAGTAACCTTCTGAGACAGATATTATCTAACATTTTACACATTAGGAAACAGGCAAAGTCACAGTTATTAGCTGGGATTCAAACTCAAGAAAGGTTTCTATTATAACTGAATTTCCCAAATTAAAAATGAACGGCTTCAAAAGCTGATTTTATCAGTGACATATTCTTTTTTTTTAAAGACTGGCACCTGAGCAAACATCTGTTGCCAATCTTCTTTTTCTTCTCCTCAAAGCCCCCCAGTACACAGTTGTATATTCTAGTTGTGAGTGCCTCTGGTTGTGTTATGTGGGACACCACCTCAGCATGGCCTGATGAGCGGTGCCAGGTCCGTGCCCAGGATCCGAACCTGCGAAACCCCAGGCTTCCGAAGAGGAGTGTGCAAACTTAACCACTCGGCCAGGGGCTGGCCCCTCAATGACATACTCTTATAGACAACTGACAAAAGTTTTCAGATAAGATAAGTTTTCAGATCAGGTTCACAAGAGCACTACTTAATACACTGCTATGAGTAGAATGTTTGTGTCCCCCCAAAATTCGTATGTTGAAGCTCTAATATGATGGTATTTGGAGGTGAGGCCTTTGGGAGGTTGTTAGGTCACGAGGGAGGTCTCTCTGTCATGTGAGGATACAGCAGGAAGATGCTGTCTGCAAACCAGGAAGAGGGCTGTCACCAGAATTCTGACTGTGCTGGCACTTTCATCTTGGAATTCCTGGCCTCCAGAACTGAGCACTAAATTCCTGTTGTTTGTGCCCCCTAGTCTATGGCCCTTTGTTAAAGCAGCCCAAACTAAGGCACACAAATAGTATATAGTGGTTAAGAGAGTCTAGGTTTGAATCTCAGTCTTGGCATTGGGATTCAGCACAAACCATGTAATACGGGCTAAGTTATTTAACAGCTTTGTGCCTCATTTTTCTCATCTGTTATATACTGAAAATAGCATCAGCCTCACAAGATTATTGTGGTTAAATAAGTTATGTGTAAAGAGCTTAGAAAAGTGCATGGTGCATAGTAAATATGCAACAAGCATGAACTAGTAGTAGTCACCACAGGAAGTGAGAGTTTATCTCTGTTGAGTCTATAAATGAACTTAACATTATAGCAATGACTGAATAGTTAAGTGTATTCAGATCTGTGAACAGTTAAGTCTTCTTCTTTTCTTTATTCTTTTACATAAATGATAGAAGACTCTCATAAGAAATCAAAATCACACAAAATTTCGTATATAAAGTTAATTTATACTAAGCACGCTTTTTAAAAAGAACTGGCATGCATTCAGAGGAGAAGGCCTTCAGTTAAGAAAAATATGGAAATGTGTTGTTTGTAGAATTGTTATGCTGTTTAGCCTATGATGAGAAACAGAAATGATTCTTAGCTAAACATTTAAACATTTGTCTATGAAAGAAGCTGTCCACTTACTTTTTGCCCACAGGGCAGAGAATTAGAACCAATGGGTAAAGGTAGTGAGGGCAAAAATTTTATCACAGGATAAAGAGAAATTCCTTACATTTCAAGTTATCTAACAATGAAATGGTTTGCCTCAAAACATAACAAACTCTCTTGTCCCTGGAAGCATTTACATAGAAGCTAGATTACAATTTGCTAAAGACGCTATATAAGAAATTCTTGCACATTAAAGCAGTTGTACTAAGACACTGAAATATCTATTGATTCTAATAGTCTGTTAATTTGTAATAATATTATAATATCTAACACTGTTTTTATGGAAAAGTATGTCCTCAGTTTTAATAAGGATTACAAGAACCTAAGAAATAACACAATGGTTAAGAGTCTAGGCTCTTGAGGTCAGAATGCCTGGGTAAAAATCTTGTGGCTGCTACTTACTGGTGTGGTCTTGATCATATACTTACTTAGCATCTCTGTGTTGCAGTTTCCTCAGCCACAAATTGGGGGTTATTGTGAAGATAAAGCCTGCATAGTGCTTAGGCCAATGTTCAGGGCTCAATAAAATTACATGTCAGGGTTCAGTTAAGTAGCTGGTATTTATGGTCATTTAATCTTCAAATGAACTCACAAAGGTTTGTAATATAAACTCATTTTACAAATAAAAAAATCCTGAAACTCAGAGAAGTTATGCAATTTGCAAAGGTCACAAAAGTATATGCCATGGCAGAAATACACTTTAGTTATATCTTGTTTTATAAAGTCCACTTTTTACTCATTTAGAAATTAGAGAAACATTCTGCTGTCTTCATCAGATTTCACCTATTTTCCCTTTTAACCTGATACTTTTTTTCTCTCCAGATTTCTTTCTTATAAGTTATGGTAAGTTACAGCATTATAAAACATGATTGCCAATACATTTATTTTACTTTTCTTTATAGTGCAACATATTTCAAAATAAGGGTAACCAGAACTCCTCATTAATGTTCTCTTCATTCAAAACAGCAATTTTTAAAAATTCTATAAGATGAAACTATTTTTCTACTGTAAGAACTGCCTTTAAAGTATAAGAGCAAATGTTGAATCTACTCTAAAATTCATACTCTGCCACTTAAAAAAACTATACCCCATGATTAAGAATAAGAACAAATCTCTGTTTGTTACATCTATTGCTATAATTATCCAACCAGCTTCTTTTGGGGGAGGGGAGGAGATATTACAAGAATAGTTCACGCTTCTAACCTTCTAAACATTATCATACAATTTAAAATGTATGTTATACAAATTCAATAAGAATGCTTTAATATAATGTTTATATATTAGATCAAAGAGGTCCCAAATAAAGTCCCACCTTCATAGCTATGCATTAAAAGACTTATGCTGAATAGGTCTCAAATAACTTTCCATGACTATTTTTCTGTCAAATTCTATGTTCAGTTCAAAAAAATCTGTATCTTTGATCTCCGAAAAATGCAATGTACTTGTGTTCCTCCATACTACTGTGTTAACTCAGCGTAGGTATTACTTTCTTCAGGAAACCTCTAACCATCCCCTAATCTGATCAGGTGCCCTTTCTAATGTCTTCAAAGTATATTTTCTTCCCCCTATTGAAATATGTATTATACAGCATTATAATGATCTATTTTCATGTCTGTTTCCCCTTGGAGACTATAAGCATCTTGAGTGCTGGGACTTATTCTTAACTACTTTAATGGATGAGTTTAATAGTAGATTAGATATAGAAAAACAGCATCTTAGTATTGAAAAATACGTAAGCTTAAAAAGGGAAATGAGACAAAATGAGAAGTTAAAAGACAGAGGGTAAAAAGAAAAACTTAAATATATCTTGTGTTTCAGAAGAAAAAGAGAAAAATGATTCGAAGACAGTATGTGAAAAGATAATGACTATAAATTTTTCAGAACTTACGAAAGATACCAATCCATAGATTCAAGATATTCAATCAACTCCAAGTAGATATAGGGGAAAAAATGCACACCTGGACACATCACAGTAAAACTTCAAAAAATCCAAGACAGAGAAAATCTTAAGAGCAGGCAGAGAAAGAGTACCTTCAAAGGAGCTATTGTTAGATTGACAACAGACTTTTCAAAAGCAACAATGAAAGCTAAAAGGAGGTAGAATATAGTTTCTTTAGGTTAAAGGATATAACTACCGAGCTTCTGTTGAAAACTCAATAAAAATATCTTTCAAGAATGAGGACAAAATAAAAACACTATCAGAAAAGGATGGAAAGAATGTTACAAACATAAACACTTAAAAAGAAATGCTAAGGGAAATGCTAAGAGATGTACTTTAGGAAGAAGAAAAGTGATACAAATTGGTACATCAAAAGAGAAGTAACAAATGAAGAACACAGAAAATGGCTTATACAGTCATGCACTGCATAACGATGTTTTGGTTAATGACGGATCACACATACAACAGTGGTCCCATAAGATTTGCAACCATACAGCCTAGATGTGTAGTAGACTATACCATCTAGGTTTGTGTAAGTACACTCTATGACATTAGCATGACAAAATCACCTAATGCCTCATTTCTCAGAATGTATCCCTGCTAAGTGACACGTGACTGTATGTGACTGATTTTAAATGATCACTATATAAATTTAACACGTCATGTAAGGGTTAAAAAAATATGGAATTAAAGGGCCCAGCCTTGTGGCCAAGTTGTTAAAGTTCCACACGCTCTGCTTCGATGATCTGGGTTCATGGGGTCAGATCCCAGGCATGGACCTACTCCACTCACCAGCCACGCTGTGGAGGTGTCCCACATACAAAAAGAACAGAGGAAGACTGGCACAGATGTCAACTCAGGGTTAATCTTCCTCAAGAAAAAAAAAGAGGAGGATTGGTAATGGATGTTAGCTCAGGGCAATCTTCTTCAGTAAAAAAAAGAATATATAAATACATATATATACAGAGAGAGAGAGAATTAAAATTAAGGCAATAACAATATATGAGTCAGTACATGGGTACATAGAGACATTCTAAGGCCTGTGAATTTAATGGAGATGGGTAAAAATAGTGATTAACACTACAGCCTTTGATAAGTATGGAGGGTGTGCTGTCTAAATTAACCAAAACTTCCAAAATAATTGACTGACATTTAAAAATATTACAAAAACGGCAAGAAAGGAGTGACGTCTTCTTTGTCTCTCCCCCTTCGTCTACAACTAATTGGACATTCATCGGTCAACAAAGGATATCCATACACATCTCAGGATGCCTGAGAGATCCATGCTGCTATACATGGAAGGTGGACGGACTTCCCCCCGGGAGGAGGTGGAGATAAGAGAAAACTCTCTGACCCCCAACCCCCGGACAACCTAGTACCTGCCAGCGACTTTCTTCCAGCGGACAACTCATAGCATCGCCACGTACCAAGGGCAGGCATGTGTGCACACTGGCAGAGCAACAGTGGAAACAGGTGACTACAGCCCTACCTAAGTTCCCCGCGATTGCCCCTAAGCCTGGGGGGAAAATCCATGGCCCCACAGCAACCGCAGGCAAAGCCTCTACTCAGCATTAGCGGAGAGGCCCTGCCCAGGATTCAGGAGGATCCCAGGCGGGGCAGCAGTCTGCCAGCCACCTCTGACTCACAGACTCTGGCAGTGTCCAAGAGGGGGCAAAGGACACCCAGTGAGCCCGTGTGAATGGGCAATGGCAGGCTGGAGTCCCAGCAAGCGTGCTCTGAGGTCCAGGGGGAAAATCCACAGTCCCACAGCAGCCACAGCAAAAGCCTCTGTGCAGCATTAGTGGAGAGGCCCCGCCCAGCAATCACAAGGTTGGAAGGCCCTGGGGCAGAAGTAGCAAAGCTGGGTGAGCTAACCAGTCTGCAGTAGATACCCATAGCTCTGCTGTGGCCCATAGTGGACAAGTGAGATCTTGCGGGCCCTGACAGCGACAGAGCTGCAAATCTAGGTGAACCTGCTCCCAGCCGCTGGGAAAGTCCATAACACCACTGCAGACTCCAAGGAGAGAGCGAGTGTAGGTGGTCTGTGACAGGAGGCACCAGCAGCCTGAGGCCCCCTTGCAATTGTCTCCAAAGCTAACAAGAGACCCCACAGGACCACTGTGACTACAAGGAGGGGCCTAGGTCTGGTCAGCAACAGCTCAATGAGTTAAAAGAGAATACAGATAGACAACTCAACAAGTTCAGGAGCTTTGTCACAAAAGAGCTTGATACTATAAAGAAGAACCAATCAGAAATACTAGAGATGAAGAACACAATGGAGGAGATTAAGAAAAATCTGGACTCTCTGAACAGTAGGGTCGATAATATGGAGGACAGAATTAGCAATTTGGAGGACAGCAATACAGAAATGCTGCAGACAGGAGGAGAGAGAACTAAGACTAAAAAGAAATGAAGAAACTCTCCAAGAATTATCTGACTCAATTAGGAGATGCAACATAAGGATTATAGGTGTCCTAGAGGGAGAGGAGAAGGAGAAGGGGGTAGAAAGCCTGTTCAAAGAAATAATGGCTGAGAACTTTCCAAACCTGGGGAGAGAGATGGAACTCCAGTTGACAGAAGCCAACAGATCTCCAAACTTTATCAATGTAAAAAGACCAATCCCAAGGCACATATTAGTGAAGCTTGCAAAAGTCAATGACAAACAGAAAATACTAAGGGCAGCAAGACGGAGGAAAATAATCTACAAAGGAACCCCCATAAGGCTGTCAGTAGATTTCTCAGCAGATACCTTACAGGCTAGAAGAGAGTGGAATGATATATTCAAAACTCTGAAGGACAAAAACTTGCAGCCAAGAATACTCTACCCAGTGAAAATATCCTTCAAATACGATGGATAAATAAAAACTTTCCCAGACAAACAAAAGTTAAGGGAGTTCATTGCCACAAGACCTCCTCTTCAAGAAATGCTCAGGAAGACCCTCATACCTGAAAAATCAAAAGAAGGAAAGGGGTTACAAAACCCAGAGGAAAGGAGATAAGTAGAAGGACAACAACAGAAAGTAGCAGCTCTCCATCAGAACAGGTTAGCAACAGTTAAATATAACATTAAAGATAAAAGGAAGGGAAACACCAAGAATAAATATAATCTTGTCATTTTAACCACAAACTCACAACACAAGAAGGAAGAGAAAGAAAAAAAAATCTGACAGTAACAACCCAGTAGGGGAAGACAAAAATGGCAAGAAAGGAAAAAAAAGTTGAAAGCACAAAGTAAGATATTAAATATAAACTCAAATAAGTCAGTAATTATTTAAATATAATGGACTAAATGATCCAGGTGAAGGACAGAGATCATTAGACTGGGTAAAACAAACGACTACAATCAAATCCAACTATATGCTATTTACAAGAGACACATCTAAAACATAATGATATAGAAAAACTGAAAGTAAAAGAATGAAAAAAAGATACACTACACAATCAATAACCCCAATCCCCAAACTCTACTAATAATAGACAAAAGATACTTTGAGGCATAAAGATTATTGGAGACAAAAATGTCATTTCATAATAATAAAAGGTTAAATTCACCAGATAGCTACATCCATTCTAAATTTGTAGATGCCCAATAACATGGCCAAAAAATAAAGCAAAAATTGACAGAATTAAAAAGAAAGTAACAACTCCACATTCCACTAAATATTAAGACAATGTTTTTAGTAATTAATAGAATAAGCAGACAAAAATCCAGTAAGGATACAGAAGATTTTAACACCAAAATTAAATGCCTGACCTATAAACATACAAAGAATAACCCCCCAAAACTGGAGAATATTCATTATTTTTAAGCACACACAGAACATTTAAAAAATTTGATTATACATGGCCATAAAGTAAGTCTCAGCAAATTTCAAGGGACCACTTTGTAATAAATCAAGAAATCAATAAATAAAGAATAACTAGAAAATCTTCATATGGTTAATAACTAAGAAACATTTTTAAGTAAATCAGAATGACAATGACATAATGGAAATGAGAAAATATTTGAAACTGAATAAAACTTTAGGTGATATCACTGTGAGACGTTACTTCTTTCTGTCCCTCTTTTTAAAAAATGAATAAGACATCCATCCAGGGACAAAAGTACCTTTGCAGGATTTGTGGTATCCAGTACCACAGGCCAGGAGACCCAGGAGGAGTCTTGCCCACCTTAACATCTGGTAATAGATAGATGTTGGTAACTTGGAAGGGATCAAAGACTTAAATATAAGACCTGATACCATAAAACTCCTAGATAAAAACATAGAGAAAAGGCCCTAGATGTTGGTCTCAGCAATGGTTTTTGGGATATGACTCCAAAAGCACAAGCAACAAAAGCAAAAGTTAACGTCAGTCTACCTCAAACTAAAAAGCTTCTGCACACAAAAAACAATCAACAAAATGAAAAAGCAACCTACAGAATGGGAGAAAATAGTTGCAAATCATCTATTTGACAAGAGGTTAATATCCAAAATTATAAAAAACTCACGCAACTCAATAACAAAAAACCCCACACAATCTGATTAAAAAATGGGTAGAGGAACTAAATCAACATTTTTACAAAGAAAACTTCAATTAGCTAACAGGTTCATGAAAAGATGCCCAACACTGCTAATCATCAGGGCAATGCAAATCAAATTCACACTGAGATATCACCTCACACCTCTGAGAATGGCTAACATCAAGAAGACAAAAGAGAAGTGTTGGCAAGGCTGTGAAGATAATGCAAGCCTTGTGCGCTGTTGGTGGGAATGTAAATTGGTGCAGTTACTATGGAAAACAGTATTGAAGTTCCTCAAAAAATTGAAAGTAGAACTACCATATGATCGAACAATCCCACTCCTGGGTATACATCCAAAGAAAATGAAAACATGATATCAAAGAGATATATATGCACTCTCACCTTTACTGCAGCATTACTCACTGCAGATACGGAAATAGTCAAGATATGGAAACAACCTAAGTGTCTGTCAACAGATGAATGAAGATGTAATGTATATCTGTATGTGTCCATGTATATATGTATACACATAACGTATATATGTATACACATACATAAACACAATGGAATATTATTCAGTCACGAAAAAGAAGAAAATCCTGACATTTGCAACATGGATGGATCTTGAGGGCATTGTGCTAAGTGAGACAAGTCAGACAAAGACAAATACTGTATGCTATCACTTATATGTGGAATTTTAAAAAGCCAAGATCTGGTAAAACAGAGATTAGAATGGTGGTTACCAGAGGTTGAAGGGTGGAGGAATTGGGGATATGTTGTTCAAATGTACAAACTGGGAACCAGTAGAAAAATAAGTCCTGGATATCTAATTATAATCTAATTATTATATCTAATTATTATCTGATTAGAGTCAACAACATTGCACTAAAACTTCAAAAGTACTAAAAGACTAGCTCTTAATTGTTTCCCTCAAAAAAGAAATGATAATTATGTGATGTAATACAGGTATCAGCTAATGCTACAGTAAACATACTGCAATATATAAATGTATAAAACCAACATATTGTATACCTTAAACTTACATAATGTTATATGTCAATTACATCTCAATAAAAATAATTTAAAAAAATTTTACACATCACAACTTTTGTGAGGCAGCTAAAGCAATACTTAGAGGATACTCATGAACCTTGAATGTACATATCAGAAAATAGAATAAGTTTAAAGTGCTAAGCATCTGTCTCAGTTGGTTAAAAATATGGCCAAACAATTCTAAAGAGAATGAGAGAAGAGAAGTAATAAAGATTATGGCAGAGATCAACAAAATAGAAACAAATACACAAAAGAAAGGATTAGTAAAGCCAAATTATTTTTTTGTGGAGGGAGTAGACTAATAATATGACAAATCTTGGAGAAGTGAGCAAGGGAAAAAATGAAGAACATACCAATATTAGGAATAAAAGTGGGAATGTTACTATAGATACATGCTAACTTTAAATGGATAATACACTAATATTGTAAGTCATATCACTAGATTTGAAAATTACATAAAATGGAGAACATCCTAAGAAACTATAATTTCACCAAAAATAACTCAAGAAACGTTAACAATTACCTATAAAATTTAAAGTGCTACAAGACACTTTAAGTAAATTACAGAGTTGGAAGATATTTTCAATCTTTACCTGAACTGTAGGTAGACTAACTTTATAGCCCGTGTTCAATCTCCTCCTTTCTTGCTTAAAATAACAGGCAGGTTAAGGGAGAAAACAAAACAAAAAAACTAGATTTTTAGTTTCACTTGCAGTTGGAGGTTAAGGAGAAGGCAGTGCATGGTCTGATGACCCAATCCCAGGAGTAATGTAAATAGACATCTGTAGCTTTGTGCTTCTAAGATGGCTTTTGCTTTTCTGATAAAAAGAGACTCTTGCTAGGATTTCATCATCTTGGTGGAGTAAAAAGCTAGGATTTTAGTAACAGCCCAAGAAATGGCCTGGGGGCTCCTACAAAGTAGGCAATTGGATCAGGAAAAACCTGATTAAAGAGAGGAATCTCAAAAGGGTGCCACTGATAATGGCTGAATTATTTGCTGACTTGTGTTTGACTTGGGGTGACTCAGGGGAGGGGAAAGAGATATTCTTTAAAAATTCCTACTACTCTCATATAGGTTTGAGGCAGGAATCATACTATCTATGTGGCCTCCAAAAACTTCAGCTTAAATTTTAATTGCCCTCAGGTTGGTAATGCTTCTAGGCATCTTACAGAACCAAAAAATCCTCTTTGAAAGAAGGCACTTTAAATCCAGACCTAAAGGAATTCCCACAGATAATGTTTCAGTGAAAATGTACACACAATTAGAAACCACAAAGCTCAGGTAGGAAAAAAAAATCCACCATGAGTGAGAAAAAAACTATAGGAGTAGAGTATCAAAGATTTCACTTATTGTTATTATCTTATACAGAATGGGAAAAAATCTATTTAATACGTAAAACTAAATATAAGGGCTATCAAAATAATGACTTGGAAAAGAGACTATCAAAAATTACCAAGATTAACAAAATAGAATTTCTAGTATTAAAAAACATGTAACAGAAATTAGAAATATATGTCATCAAGAGCAAACTGGATGCAGGTAAAGAGAGAATTAGAGAAACAGAGACAGGTTTGAAGAAATTATCATACATTTAATTGGAATTCCAACATGAAAGAGTAGAGGAAATAGACGGGGTATGATACTCAAAGGGAGAGGGGCTAAGAATTTCCCATAGTCGATGAAATATATGAATCTCAGATTCAGGAAACCCAACAAATCCCACGAAGATCAAACAACAGGAAATCTACATTATACTCAAAGAACAGAACACTGCAGACAAAGAGTATCTTAAAAGAAGTTAGGGAGAAAAGGCAGATTATCTGGCTTCGACCATTAGACTGACAGCTGCCTCCTGAACAACAGTGGACTCCAGAAGACTGTGAAATAGTTTCCAAGTGCTGAGAGAAAGTAAATGTCAACCTAAAATTGTATATTGGGGGAAATATTTTTCTAAAGTACACTAGTTTCCCCTTATCTATGGTGAATATGTTCTGAGACCCCTAGTGGATGCCTGAAACCATGGATAGTACTGCACCCTACATATATGTTATGTTTCCTTCTATACATACATACATACATACATACATACATATGATAAAGTTTAATTTATAAATTAGGTACAGTAAGAGATTAACAACAACTAATAATAAAGTTGGCTTTGGGACCATTATTAAGTAAAATAAGGGTTACTTGAACTCAAGCACTGTGATACTGTGACACTTGATCTGATAACTAAGACAGTTACTAAGTACCTAATAGGTAGGTAGCATACACAGCACAGATACACTGGACAAAGGAACGATTTACATCTCAGGCAGGACAGAACAAGACAGTATGAGATTTCACCACATTACTCAGAATGGTACACAATTTAAAACTTACGAATTATTTCTGGAATTTCCCATTTAATATTTTTGGACCACAGCTGACCGTGGATAACGGAAACCATGGAAAGCGAAACCATGGATACCACTGTATATACTTTCAGGAAGAAAAGGGGAGACTACTGTACATACTTTCAGGATGAGAAAGAAAGAAAATGATTCTAGAAGGAAAGTCTGAGAAGCATGAAGAAATGGTGAACAAAGAAAATGACAAACATGCAGATAATTATAAACTAACAATGACTATATAAAACAATAATAACTAGATCTTTGGGGCCAGTCTCATGGCTGAGCAGTTAAGTTTGCACACTCTGCTTCGGTGGCCCAGGGTTTTGCCGGTTTGGATCCTGGGCACAGACATGGCACTGCTCATTAGGCCCTGCTGAGGTGGCGTCCCACATGACACAACTAGAAGGACCCACAACTAAAATATACAACTATGTACTGGGGGGATTTGGGGAGAAAAAGCAGAAAAGAAAAGAAAAGAAGATTGGCAACAGTTGTTAGCTCAGGTGCCAATTTTAAAAAACAATTAATTTGTGGAACTGAAGATAAAATGATGAAACTAGAATGGACATAGGGACAATGGCATATAAATCAAGTGGAGTTAAGTAGATTGGAATTAAAGTATTCTAAGTTTGTTGTATGGTATGGAAAGAAAGTATACCATTCAGAGTCTAGAAGACAAACAGAAACCATACTAGATATTTTAAACAGAGGAAATTTAATACAGGGAACTGGTTATATCATATATATCAAGATATTGTGCAAATGGAACAAAAGAGTGACAAAATTCCTTTTCTCAAAAAGCTTAAAGTATTCATATACATATACATGTACATTTACAACCTGTATGTATCTGTACACATGGGTATGTGTGTCTATACATACAGGATTATATGTGTATATATAGACATTTTCAAATATGATGCAAAGTTGAAAGAATTTTACAGTGAGCGCCCATATACACTCACCACCTAGATTTTGCCAAACTATACACACATGCACATGTACATACCCACATACAAGTGGAGAGAGGTAAAAAGATAGTGCCAACATAAAGACAGGTGGAAAAAGGGGAAAATTAGACTTGAGAGGAACAGGAGTTGAAGTACTAGGAAGTGGCCAGATTATATGAAGGGCATCTCTGTCATGCTACAAATTTATACTGTATTCTGTAGGGAATGAAAAGCCACCAAAAGATTTAGAGCAAGAAAATAACACGATCAAATCTGACTACTAAGTAAAAAATATCAGTAGCAGCGTTTAGGTTGGGTTAGAGAAATACCGGACTTGTAGGCTTTGGCAGTAAGGATGAGAAAAGATATAGATTTGAGACCTATGTCAGAGGTAGAATCTATAGGGCTTGGTGACTTCACTTACAGACTTAATTTGAGAGTGAAAGTAAAAAGAAAAGAAGGCATCTATATTAAAAGTCAAGTTTTAGTTACAGATTACTGGGGTCATGCCATTAACAGGACAGAAAACAAAGGGAAAGATTTAGAGGTACTGTTCAAGGAAAGAAGAGTTCAATTTTAAACATGATGAGAGGCAAAGCCAATAGGACATTCAAGTAATATCCATAAGGTTATAAGGCTATAAGTTATCAGAAGCAGCCCAGAAAACCCATCTTGGCTTGAGATACCACTTTGGAAGTCACCAGAAAATATGAAGTGGTTAACATCTCCTTAGGGATGTGATTTTCCAAAGCCAGAATGATGAGTAAAAATGGAATTTGTTAGTAGTTTCCCCAACAACGTGTGTGCAGAGCAACAGATATGTTCTCTAAAACCTTAACTGAGTAGCTGGCTTCCAAGATGAATTAGCTTTCTAGAACACAGAAGCAATCCAGATCCTTAGAAGGCTCCTGACTACTTAACGTCCAGCCTGAAATTGGTTCCTTGATTCTCTTGGAGGTTAGTAATGTAGGTGACTTCGAGTCTTTATATCCCAGCCCCAGGAAAGCTTCCTCAGACTTCACTTAGATCCAAACAGGGGTTTCATGTTCAGAATTAGAACACCTTAGATGCCTCGTACTTGACCTTTCCTCAAGCTATTAAAACACCTTGTTCACAAATCACCCTAGACAGGGCATATATGGCCTATCCTCCTTGTTTACAAATGAGAGAAAGAAGGCCTGGAGGGGTTGCAAGTGGTATACAACCACATAACTATGTAATGATCCCGCTGGGATGAGATCTCAGATCATATTACCTTTGGTCTTTATTTTACACTCAGCTGACTCCCAATGATCAATATTCATGAAGTGGTACTTGTACAGCCAAGATGTCTGTTTATGGAATGAGACTATTTATTGCATTAAAAAAATAAGAGAATATACAGTTGGGGTAAACCTAGACAAATCTACATTAATAAAAGTACTAGTACGCTGAAGCACTAGCTTTCTAGTCATGTATCTCCTTCACAAACTTCTGTTACTGTTACTGTTCACTTGGTTAATATTTTGATTTGCACTTGTTACTTATAAATGGACATTTTAAAAATAAACTCCAGAATTTTGCCATGTGTTACAGTTATATTAACTGTTTATATTACCCCCCCCCATCCACTTTCTTGTTTAAACAGATATGCTCATCTTATATAGCCATTTGGAACCTGCTCAGATTATAATGAATGTTCACTTTTTTTTTAGTGAGGAAGATTTGCTCTGAGCCAACATCCATTGCCAATCTTCCTCTATTTTGTATGTGGGTTGCCACCACAGCATGGCTTGACAAGTAGTGCAGGTCCATGCCTGGGATCTAAATCTGAGAACCTGGGCTGCCAAAGTGGAGTGTGCCAGACTTAACCACTAGGCCATGGGGCTGGCCCTGAATGTTCACTTATTATTAATGGATGCTTAATCAGTTATTTTGCCAATGTCACCAATTGAAGTTTGCTGAGATATTTTATAACTAGTACAATCTCTGGTTTAACTTTAATGTTTTACAAAAATAGCATGGATAAGATTGTGAGTGGTAATATTTTTTATTTTAGGTGAAATAAGCAACCTAGGCGTTAAAAATTTCAGAACTGCTGGTATCTCTTATATTACATCTTAATGTTTAAAAACTGCACATTGCATTTCCTGGTAGAGAAGACTTCCTCACTCTGAATATAAATGTACCTACGGCACACACAATTCTTTCATAAGTTCTCCTTAAGATGGTGCTACTTTCTTTTTCTTTTTCTTCCCTCTGATCACAACAATGTATATCATCAACCACTATACATCTGTTAGACTGGTTAAAAAATATATTAACAATACCAAGTGCTGGAACTCTCATGTATTGCTGGTGAGAATGAAAAACAATATAGCCACTCCAGAAAACATTTTGGCAGTTTCTTAACAACAATAAATTTACTCTTAACATAACTTAGCAACCACACTCCTAAGCATTTCCCAAAGTGAACCAAAAACATGTTCACACAAAACCTGTTCATGGGTAGTTACACCAGCTTTACTGATAACTGGCAAAACCTAGGAAAAAACCCTAATGTTCTTGATGAATGGATAAACAAACTGAGGCACATCAGTACAATGGACTATTACTCAGCAGTAAAAAAAAATAACTATTGATAAATGCAACAACCTGCATGAATCTCAAAAAGCATTATGCTGAGTGAGAGAAGTCAGTCTCAAAAGGTTATATACATTATGATTCCATTTATATGATATTCTTGCCAAGCAAACTATAATGACAGGGAACAGATCAATGGTTGCCAGAGGACATGGAGTGGGGAGAGGGTGTGACTACAAAGTGATAGCACTGCTCCTTTTCCTGACTGTGGTGGTGGTAGGTAAACCTATACGTATATTAAAATTCATGGAACGGTGTACCAGAAAAGAATCAATTTTACTGTGTATTAACTGTTTAAAAAAAGTATATCATCAAAGAATCCAAGTGTTAGAGATCTACAAACCATTTAATCTCATGATTTTAAAGACGAGGAAACAAATCCAGGGGTTTTAAAAGTGACTTTCTAATTAATGATCAGAGTTACTTAATGGAAATTCTTTCTTTGAGAGTTCACAATTTAACAAAATATGTTTACCTCAAAATGAGAAAATCAGTCAGAAATAAGAAATATGTAGAAATTACATAACAAACCAAGCCACAGATTCCACATTTACATTTAAATACACATAAAATTCAACAATAATTTCTATGCCACATTTCAGCGGAGAGGCCAACAACAAAAAAGAAAATTAAATTCTCACTTCTATTCATTCAAGACAGACTTCACAAACTGCACGTTAGTCATTAAGAAAGAAAACTTCCTCAATATAGTTATATCTCCAGAATTTAGAAGATCTTCCAAGGTTAACTCCAAAAAAAATCCAAATACTATTAGTTTTATACTAACAATATTTCCCTTCTGGATATTCTAGAAAGTAAAGAAAATATTCGCTACCTCAATAGGTAAAAATCAACCTAAGTTTGGTGGGGTCTGAGGATGGAAATGGGAAGAGGAAGGAGAAAAGTAGAAAACAGAGAAGAAAATAGAGGGGCTTATACTACACAAATTATTAGATGTACTTAAAATATGAGAAATGCTCTTATTCTCTTCTTTAGGGGTGATACACATGAGTCCAAGATTTAGAAAACTGGTTCTTTCCCAAATATTTCCTTTTGGAGTCTCAGGTGCAAACTAAGGCTTAGATTACCACTCCACTTTATAGAGATCCAATAATCTTTTTCAAGAAGCGCATTCAGCCTCATCTAATAATATCTTTATAATTTCCATGTGGGATAATAACAATAATCCATAAAGACTATTCTTGAAGTATACAGAAGGTGAACAGGAAGCTTAAGAGTATCATGAGCCTGAAGAAAATATCAAAAAATTCAACTACTCTTAAGAAAAATTGAACACATATATTTTACAAATAACAGTCCTAAATGATTAGATCTTGACATTATAATAAGCAACATTTCAGACATTTTTACAGCTAAAAGTCTCAAAGCTCGTCTGATAAAAATCCTTATTTTAGGGCGCTGGCCCCGTGGCTGAGTGGTTGAGTTTGTGTGCTCTGCTTCAGCAGCCTGGGGTTCGCCAGTTTGGATTCTGGGTATGGACCTACACGCTGCTCATCAAGCCATGCTGTGGCATCATCCCACATAGAAGAACCAGAATGACTTACAAGTAGGATAGACAACTTTGCTCTGGGGTTTTGAGGAGAAAAAAATCCTTATTTTACAAATAAGAAACTAAAGATCAATACAGTTAATTATTGCAGATGTGAATTAAGGGCAAGCCTCCTAACTACTTACACAGTAATCATTTATACAACGCAGACTTAAATTTTGTCCCTTTTTCCTTGAATCATTGATTCTGCTTACATACCCCCAAGACAAGAGGAATTAGCCAAATACTTGTGCTATTAATCCACATACTTTAGAGAACTGAACGCAAAGTACTATGTCCTTGAATTTCCTTGTTGGACCTAATCTAAAATAAATGGTTTTGTTTACCTTAGTACACAATGTAAAACATATACAATTTTATGGCAATCTGATCTAAAATTAATGTTGAACTACCTTTAATCTTCTATGGTGGTGGTGTTGCTTTTAATGCTCTCAAATAAGTAGTGAGGGAAAAAGAAAAAAACTTATGACCAAGTTGTGTGAATATGCCATCTGCAAAGAAAACTATTTTTTTAATAAAACTTTTTTTTTGAGGAAGATTAGCCCTGAGCTAACATCTGCCACCAATCCTCCACTTTTTGCTGAGAAAGACTGGCCCTGAGCTAACATCTGTGCCCATCTTCCTCTACTTTAGATGTAGGACGCCTGCCACAGCCTGGCTTGACAAGCAGTGCGTAGGCCCGCACCCGGGATCTGAACCGGTGAACCCTGGGCCGCTGAAGTAGAGCACACGAACTTAACCGCTGCGCCACCAGGCTGGCCCCTTAATAAATTCAAATTTTAACCAACTTGTCAAGTTTATTCTAAACAAACTGAAGTATTAAGAAATCACAGTAGAAAGTTATATTTCGTATAACATTTGCGCTAGCAATTACATGAAAAGTCAATATTAAAAATGATCAGTAAAGAAAGTTTCTACATTTCTATATCCTAAAACTTTTATTTGACGTTTTGTTCCCCAAGTTATTAAATTTTAAAGTACCATGATAAATTATGCTTTGGTATTAATTTCAAGAATATAAGATTTTTACTCAGTTTTTTTTTTTGAGATATAATATTTGCAATTAAACACCTACTATGTTCTAGGCTCTATAATAAGCCTTGAAAATAGATGAATGAAAAACATGTCCCTGCTCTCAGAGATCATACAGTTTAGGAAGTGATATAAACATGTACAGAAACGAATTTCAATACAACAATGAATGGACAAAGAAGAACAGAGAAGATAATCAGAGAAAGTCAAGGAAGGTTTCACAGTGATATTCAAATAGGCTTTTGAGGGAGAAAAGGAATTTGCTGGTAGGACTTACAGGCCATGTCTTTATATGAAACTGTAGGAAAGACAAATCTAATCTAAAGTGACTGAAGGTAGACCAGTGGTTGCCTAAAGCCAGGGGTGGGATTTGGAGATTGACTGGGAAGTATGTATACAAGAGAACCACTGAAGTGATGGACATGTTCAGGATCACCGGTTGTAGCGACGGTTAGCTGGGTATACACGTATTAAAACTCATTAAATCGTACACTTAAAATATATGCATTTTATCATATGTAATATACTTCAGTAAAGGCAATTTTTAAAAAGGAACTGAGGAAACCAAATGGGCTACTTTTTGTGTGGCAAAAACTCTTCTATATCCAATTAGAGGTAGTTATCAGTATTCTGTGAGGATGAAAATGTTTTCTCAAAATAAACAAAGTTTAAAGCTGCAGCACAGTTTCTTCTTTTGGACCTCTCCTAAAGAAGCAACAGGCAAAAAATGTAGAGCTCGGCAGAGTTCCAACAGAACAGGCTATTTCCAAGTTTATATGATATTGCTAAAAAAAGCATTTTCATAATACAAATTTTCAATCATAATGTAATTATTAAATGTGTGGGTAGGAGAAGACTAGATGAGGAGTTAAAGAGTTCTTCGGCTAACTTTTTGATTCCGGGCAAATTAATTCCCATCCTTGGGATTATTTCAGCTCTAAAATAAGAAGGCTGGTTTCTCTAGGATTTCTTTCATTTTTAAGATTCAATTATTCTTATAAGGTTGAAATCTCTACATAGAGTCTCCAAGTGAAATCCCTAAGTTAAATCTCAGATGTTGAAAATGATCCATTAAAACAAGTTCTATCAAGTACTGAGTATCAGAAGTATTTTATGCAACTTTTGAGATTAATAATTTAAGGTTCTTAGTAAACTTTATGTATTTTCTTAATCAAATTTAATTTTACTTATATCTGTTATTTCTTATTAGCTAATCACAAAGGTTCTTCTAAAAATTCTACAGTACTAGATACATTACTCTCTATATAATCATTCCTTTTCTTTGCAAATGAAGAAATTGAGGATTATAGAGATCAACCTTACTAAAAACATCATCTTTGCAAAGACAAAACTATTAAATCAAATGTGTCATATAATTTTTTAAGTAAAAAGTTTTAGAAGGAATGTATATATGGATGGATGGACATTGGTACAAATATAGAAAACTTTTCCTGGAAGGATATACAACAACAAGTTAATAACACTATCTTTGGGGAGAGAGTTTAGGGTGGAGAGAGGTAATTTTTCTATTTTTATTTTCTGTACCATGGAAAAATTTCCAAAATGAACATTTGTTACTTCCATTGTTTAAAAATTATGCTCTTAAATTGGACTTCTGGGTTATATTTTCCTTTTATTTTCTATATTTAAGGGGAAAAAAAGTATTGTTTGGCTTTTGAAATTTTCTTCTTTTTTAAACAATATGCCTGGTGGTTTCATTAATTCAGTAGCTTAGAGCATGAAGAACAAAGGTCATAAGTTTTATTAATTACACTTGCAAAGAATAAAAATATCCCTTGGTCATACAATGCATTTTTAACTTTAAAAAGTCATCTGGCAAACTCATCCTACTGATCACAAGGATGAATCAGGTAAGAGCATGTGGTTGACTTAATACAAAACATTAATACTGGAAAATAACTAAGTAATGTCTTACTGACAGAGGGTAAGAGAATAGACAGCAGAGTTATTCATCTCTAAGTAAACACTTCAATTTTCATATTCATCAACCCACTGTACTTCTGAATAGAATATAAACAAGACCTTAACTGCAAAAAAAAAAAATAAAGACCCTGTACTTTCAGAAAAGCTAAAAACTGTATATGTCACAAATCTTACTGTTTTTAAAAATGATTCAATTCTTATTGGTATACCATATAAACATCAAATACAATATGTATTACCTGTAACATCTTCTGGATCTGATACAACAATATGTGCATTTAGTTCCTGTAGCTTATGATGCAGTTCTTCTAATTTTTTATTTGATTTTTTTAAAATGTTGTCCACATAAGCCAAATTTTTTTTATCTGTTGTGACTTTCCTCAGATTTTCAGCTCCTTCTTTGATTTTCAGTTCTTTCCTTATTTCTCTCTTGATTCGATCCTTGATATCATCCAATCTCTGTTGCACCATAGTATCTGAAAAGTCTAATTTTTGAACGGCACTCACATTCTCAGAAAATGGAAGACCTCGGGAATCTCCCTACAGAAAAAAAGAAACATACAAATGGGGGAGTTTAGGAAAGTGAGCTACTCAGTAAAATGTGCAGCATAAGAATAAAACTGCATAAAGTGATTATTAAGTACATTACATTTAATTCTTCCCTTAATAAGCAACAGACTATTTATTTACCTTTATTATAACCATACAGAATCATAAGTTCGAAAACTCTGCCCACTTACTAAATAGCATTACCTGACAAAATTACATTAAAACAAACACATTTACACACAAAAGCATCTTACAGTTGTATAAAGATAGTGGATTTTTGATATCCTATGAACCAAAGTTGGTGGTCTAGTGATTAAGATTCGGCACTCTCACAGGTCAGGGAACGATACCACCCATCTGTTGGTTGCCATGCTGTGGTAGCTGTGTGTTGCTGTGATGCTGAAAGCTATGCCACCGGTATTTCAAACACCAGCAGGGTCGCCCATAGTGGACAGGTCTCAGTGGAGCTTCCAGACTAAGACGGACTAGGAAGAAGGATCTGGCCACCCACTTCTGAAAAAATATGCCATGAGGACCCTATGAATAGCAGTGAAGCACTGTCTGATATAGTGCCAGAAGATGAGAGGATGGTACATCCAGGCAGGATTCCACTGTACACAGAGTCTCTAGGAGTTGGAATCAATTCCATGATACTAACTACAATGAACCCAAACTAGATCCTAATCCCTACACTGTGAATCTTGGGCATGTTATTTAACCTTTCAAATACTCAGTTTAATCATCTGTAAAATCTAAATAATAACATTAGCCACCTTTCAGAGAGACTTTGATAACTCAAACTATTGTATGTGAAGCTCCAAATACAATTCTTGGCACACTGTGGTCACTTAATAAGTGAAAATTCCTATTAACTTCCATAGGTGAGATAAACTCCATTTATCTTCTATAAGAAACTTCTTAAAAATAAACTAATATTGGCAAAATAAAGTTACATCCTTATGATCACTTTTTAGTTAATGAATTAAATGTGTCAAGGCTTGGGGAGACTATTCAGAACTCTATTTACATATTTCATGGCTAACTATCCCAATGGACAATTTGGTTGACTCACTACAAAATCATCATTACTAGAAAATATGTTTAAATTATGTCCTACTGATAGAAGCTAAGACAATACGCAGCACTAGTTATTCATATTAAAATGAAAATTGAATCAGGTAAACACATCTATTCGACATTTAAAACAACCAAAGCTATCTTCTAGGTATTTGTATATCATTCACTATTTTAAACTCCATTACTATAATACTATTGGTTTTTAAATTTTTAATTTCTGAAACTAGAGAATGTTTACCTTTGAGAAGAGGAATTGAGTGTGTGAAGGACATAAAAAAGAGAGAGGTTTACATTTCACTGTGTACCCTTTATGTACCTGTTGAACCACAGACCTAATTAATTAGAAGATTTTCTTTAATTTTGGGGGCAATTCATCACAACCAGATAAATAAGTTCTATTTAAATTCTTGGTGTAAATACTTTTTACATCTAATTCTTAACTTCTAAAAAACATGTATCTTGCAAATAGTGAGTTAATAGATGGCAAGATGTGGGATCTAGTCTTGGCTTTGGTACCAATTTACCCTGTGCTAACAGGTATACTATGCAAAACACGAAGTAGTTGATCTATAAATCTGTTCTTAACCTTTGTGGGGCCAAGAACCCTTTTGATACTCCAACAAAAAACAGTAGAACAGAGAAAATTCTGTGTTTGTATGTACAATTTCCAGGATCCATGGATCTTAGATTAAGAATCGTTGGGATAGGTGATCTACACCTACTGGCCTTAAATTTTGGATTCTTATCTACGGGGATACACAATGATTTTCTAACTGGGCCAAAATAGTGTCTAGGTTTTTCACTATTTATAAGGGAATATAAGTCCTATCACCCATTTATTCAGTTTCCAAACTTTATGAATCCATCGTTGGCTGGTTATTCATAACGCTAGCACACATGACCACTGTCAAAAAATCCGAATTTCTGCTGTCTAGCTTCAGGTAAAATGGACTGAGGCAAACAATTCTCCCATGAAAAAGTTTAATCTAATTACATTCTTCTAGATATTTTTATTTCTATCTGAACAGACTTAAAAAACATTTACATGAACTGCTTTCACAAATTTGTGATTTAATATTATGTACTAAGCCAAATGTTCCCTAAACTTCTTGATTCACAGTGACCTTAGTGTCTCAGTAATTTTTTCCTTATGCCCCAAAAGCCAAAATAAATATCTAACAATTTTGTTTATTAAGTAGTAAGGTCCAAATAACTTAAATACTTACGTCATAACTTAATAGCTGTTTGAAACGAAACAAATTGAAAGAAAAAATTACATTTTTATTTCACTCTTTAATAACCACAGTTACTTATTAATGTGATGTGTCTGCCTGTTGGTTACTTCATAATTTCCCAAACCTTGAAATCATATTGGACACTCCCGTCCTCATTTCGTATTCCACCATACAAAGATAATGTAGAATAATCTAAGATTGAAACTTAACTAATTCCAGTTAGTTCACATGGTATCGAACAAATGGTGCCAGTGTGTTTCCCTGAAAAATTTAAAACATACTGCAGGATCCTGAGAGTTTGCTGAGGCACCCCAGAAAGCCTTGTTAGTTACACAGTTTGAGAACTGTGGTACTAAGATTTAAAGGCTGTTTTTAAAAAAACCTGTTATATGAAAATGGCTACTGTATTCAATGTGAAACCTTTGAAGGCAATTGCCTACTACAACTTCCATTTCTTTTCAATTTGCTCTCTAAATTCCAATCATATCAAATTACAGAAATTTACTGCCAGAGACAATCTCTCTTGGCTCAGCTACTACTGTGCACGAAGCAACTTTGGGATGTACCACCTCTCCCTCTTCAACTATCAATTCCTAGTCCCTTCTTTTGTCAGTTAATTTCTACTTTCTTTTTTCAAAATTCATCACAATTTTTCCTTGGAAAGAATTCCCCCGCCTATGCTCTTAGAATTTAGATAAAATACTCTCCTGTGTGCTTTGATATTGTGGATCTTATTTAAACAATCATCCCTTTTCTTATCTGACAACCCTAAAGACTATGAGCAATTTGAGGGCAGGGCTTATGCCTGGCAGAGTAGTTCTGTTTTGTTTACTCAACAACATGCCCATTATATTATTTAATATTCTTCTAAGATTCAGGAAAATATGTCATTGCTGAAAAAGTCATGCTTTCCTCTTCCTGATAAAGACAACTCATACCCCAGGAAGCTCAAAGGCAAACTGATAGTCAATCATAGCAACTATATTAGCTAGAACTAGATATGAGCTATATGTGGTTAGCATGTTTGCTTCCTCTTCCTTTTCATAGGCCTGAATTTTTAGTAACCATACTTTTACTCCCTTCTTTTGTTGTGACATGACTCAAATACCTTTTGGAAAGGAGCAGGAGATATATACAACATAATCAGTAATTTAAAATAAACAAATGCCCTCTGAGAGCAGACAGGAAAGATTACAGTACTTTCTATTACTCCTTTCCTAAAAATTTTGGTTGCAATAAACTGTGAAAGTTACTGGAAAATATAATTTTCTTGGAAATTTGGAACTGAAATAAGATATTCCATCTATTAAATTATGTCTCTACCCTAAAAAAATTAATAAAAACAATTATATCATAAAAGACAGGAATCAGTACTAGGTAATGAAATAATATTCTTGACACAGGTAAAATAAATTAGCCTCAGGAAAATAAATAGCTGTTTAACCAGTGAAAATCTTCAATGATAATCTTTGTCTCAGTAGGTTCTATTACAGGCAGTAGTAACTGTCTACACCATCTACACTATACTAATTTATGTTTGAAAGCTTAACACTTTCATCCACCATTCACATCTCTTTTCTACTCTATAAAATTTCACGCCTCCCCCAAAAGTAAACAGCAGATACCTTTACTCATCAAAGTTAGATTCAATCTCTAATCACAAACTCCCTTTAAAATTTATTAATATACTCAGAAAGGCTGGAGATAAAAGAAAAACACAAAAGAACTAATCCTAGGCATAAAACTAAGCTCCTAACAGTATTCATGATCCTCCACCAATCATCCACACATAAAAGAAACCCCACAATTCTCATACTTTTACCACTGAAATCACAAGCTTAGCCACTCCATTTTAGTCAAATTAATCTAACACTTTGCTGTTTATATTCTTTTACTGGGTCTGTCCTTCTTATGTCCTATTCCTTTCCCTATCAATCTAGACAAAATACTTGTTTGAGAAATATTTCAAGTCTTCATGATTAATTCTACCTACCGATTTCCAATGTACTTTAAATTTCATATCATTCATATCCTTAATACAGTCATTCAGATGGGTCAAATCCAAACACAAGGAAACCATTAGCAAAATCAATACCCTCAGGATTTATGGTAGAACAATTGAAATGATTTTTAGGTAAGTTGGTTTCAAGTGGCCAAATAAATGAAAGAAGGAATAGAGACCTCAATGAATAAAAAACAAAGAGTAAAAATTAGATGGATTTCAAAGGAACCAAAATAAATTACAAAATTAAGTGGTTACG